>NC_056732.1:1597802798-1598102798 GCF_019279795.1 Protopterus annectens
TGGATCCCCTTTGAATGACACCAATACTTAAGCCAATTGTTGAAATTGATCATCTTGTCTTCATATTGTGGCATCATTCTTGGTGACGGTAAGATGCTACTCAAGGTCAGGGTCATACCGGCCCGGGCTACATGCTCAGAGAGCTCCTCTATTTCTCTTTTCATGTAGTCCAGGGAGGTACGTCTTAGGTCATTCACACCAGCATGGACAATGACTGAGTCATATTTGTACTCGCCTTGGAGTGACCTGAGTGCTTGTGTTATGTGGCGGATCCTAGCGCCCGACAGGCAGCTCACTGTGACCTTCTCCTTGTTCAGCCTGGTGAGCGGGACGTCAGTGTGCCTGACGATAGAGTCACCTATTACAAGTGTATCAGGTGTGTTGTTTAGCCTTAAGGGCTGTGACTGTTCGGCACACTGGCTTTGTGAGCTATGTGTTGCACGTGTTTTGTTCTGGGGTAGCGGTTGCTTGGGTGTCTGCTTTGGAGGTCTCTGCTGCTTAAGCAGATTTTTATTTAGAGCCTCTGAGTATGTTTTTGTGTTTATGTGTTTGGTTTGCTGTCGTGGTAGGTCTATGTGAGACTGGAATTGTAGTGAGTGTGGTTTCCTTCTCCTCCTGACTGGTTACGCCACTACTGAGTTGAGAGAGCTTAGCCTCCAGTTTGGCTATATGGTTGCATCTCTCACATGTGTTGGAATTTGTTGGGAGGAGGAGAGGGTTGTCTGTGTACATGAGGCAGTTGTAACATTGTCTCAAGATTCCCAGATTCACCAGCTGGACCGGAGAGGAGATTGACAACTGACCTTTGGACATGGTAGAATAGTACTGGGAATTCCTTTATAATTGAAAAATAGGGCCAATGGGGAACAAGGTACTCAAGGGGAGTTTGTGAGGGTGTAGTGCTTTTCATTTTTTAGTGCTGACTTATATAATTGCTTTAGTGAGCAAGTGCCAGGTAACTTAAATGCAATGTGTTACAGGTAACTTAAATACAAAAATGACAAACAGTAACTTTCTTTCAGTGAAACAGGGAAATAAGTACAGTAAACAATGCAGATATCACTAGGGATCCACAGAAGCGCTGAAAAGTCGCATTTTATGTGGAATTAGCGTTTCAGGGAAATAAGCAAACAACAACAAGCATACAAACAAAGCTAGATTCAGCAGGCCTGGATCTAGTCTATGCTACAGCAAACAAGGTGTACCAATTTCAGTAAGAAACAGTTCAAATATGCAGGCACTATAAGCCTTTGACCAGAAATTCCCAGCTCAGAAGGGCAGAGTCCAGCCTCTCCTCCCACAAGAGTGCAGACCACGAACCTTCTTAATGTAAAATAACTGGCCTGAAGCCCAAGTTCTTAAACCAGAACTAATACACTTTTAGAATAACAGACACTGAGCCCTCAATCAGCAGTTCCCAACTTAGAAGGATGTAAGCTACCTGTCCTGCCACCACAGTGCAGGCCACAAACCTTCCTAATGTAAAACAACTGGTCTGAAGCCCAAGTGCTTAATCCATAATACTTAGAATGATAGCTACACTTTAATCAAGTTACTACCAAGCAGTAATAAATACAATTGAATACTTTAAAGAATGCCTGGATTAGTGCTCAAGTTATATAAACAAAGCTAGATTCAGCAGGCCTGGATCTAGTCTATGCTACAGCAAACAAGGTGTACCAATTTCAGTAAGAAGCAGTTCAAATATGCAGGCACTATAAGCCTTTAACCAGAAATTCCCAGCTCAGAAGGGCAGAGTCCAGCCTCTCCTTCCACAAGAGTGCAGACCACAGACCCTCTTAATGTTAAATAACTGGCCTGAAGCCCAAGTGCTTAAACCAGAATTAATACACTTTTAGAATAACAGAGACTGAGCCCTCAATCAGCAGTTCCCAACTTAGAAGGATGTAAGTTACCTGTTCTGCCACTACAGTGCAGACCACAAACCTTCTTAATGTAAAACAACTGGTCTGAAGCCCAAATGCTTAAACTAAAAGACTTAGAATGAGTTACACAAGCAGTAATAAATAAAACTGAGTACTTTTATGATGACACAAAAGCAAAATAAAGTAGGAAGAAACACAAATACAGTAAAAGCAGATAACATTTTTTTTTTTTGAGTGAGCAAATGAGATGGGCCCAGGAGGAGTATCCACGTGCAAATTTATAATAGGGGCAGGCAGTTTCAAAGCCACGAAGATTAACACCAAAACAAAAACAGGGAGGGTGGGTGTGGACCTACTGAAAAAACAGAGTCACAACTTCCAGCTAGATATTGCTCAATGCAACACAAACAAATTAATTTAAATTGTGTATTATTTGAAAAAAGTGCAGATAAAAATTTACTTAACTTCACTTATGCATTCAGTTAATTGCATGCAGGTCTTAGCTGGCCAAAGCTCACAGTTTAAACAGAAAATAATTCACTGTACCACTTGTATAAGACAGAAACTGATATATATATATATATATATATATATATATATATATATATATATATATATATATGTGGGTCTACCTGAGATGGTCGACAGGCCATATGATCGACACTCATTTGGTTGACAGTTCATTTGGTCGACAGGCATGTTATGTGGGGGGCTTCACCCCCCCCCTAACTATATATATCAACTCCGGGGTCGCACAACATTGGGGAGGGGGGCAAATCTGCCTGTCGACTAAATGAACTGTCGACCAAATGATTGTCGATCATATGGCCTGTCGACCATCTCAGGTAGACCCATATATATATATATATATATATATATATATATATATATATATATATATATATATATATATATATATATATATATATATATATATATATATATATATATATATATATATACACACTATGTATATATATATATATATATATCTATATATATATATATATATATATATATATATATATATATATATATATATATATATATATATATATATATATATATATATATATACTGTATATATGCATATATATATATATATATATATATATATATATATATATATATGATAGCGATATTCTGTAAAGTTTGTGGAATGGCGCTTTATGCCAATATCAGCAATAAAGTTGTGGATAACAATGTGATATGTAAGTGTGCCATAGTGAACTCCGAATATCTTAGCGCACAACAGTGTATCTTGGTAGTAATGGAGTATTGTACATTAACCACAAGTAATCTATAAGTAATGAAAAATCACTGTCAAAGCGTAATGTATATTAACAAAATTATGGAAAAAATCTCACAATCAAAACAACCTGACAGTCTTAAATCCATATCTATAACATAACATCTCCAGTAAGCTTAAGTACAACTACAGAATATCACCATTATTATAACAATATGTTAGTTATCACTTACAGATTCTGACTGAAACTGTAAATTTTCTAGTAAAACAAAAATTGACAAAAGCAAAGGGCATTCACAGCCACATTGCCACAGCTAACATTAGCTAACAATGGGTGTGGGACTTGTGTGGGGAACACAGGTAATGCACACACATATGTATGACTGTCAGTGGCTTAAATGGAAAGTACATGAAAGCAATGTCAATACGCATACCGATGACATATAAGAATATTTGCACAAGTCTAACTACAGCTTGAAAAATGAAAGTTAAGATAGTGCACATGAATTTCAACAATATACACTGGTTAACACACAAGTATAATGAGAAAAAGGATGTATTGTGTGCAGATGTACTACATCTGTAAAATAGCCATACATTTGGCATATGTTCACCATGTCAGCAATGTAATACATGACAATGGTCAGTAACTGCAACAAAAGCAAACATGTTTGCAAAATATTTTTACTTAAATATGAAGGTGGAAGTGAGGTGGACAACCTGGGCCCGCATCAAGGAACTCAATGATAAGGCAGGACAACAAGGTAAGGTTACACATTGGGAATGCAAGTGTATAGCACACAGGGTGGTGCCGAAGCCTATCCAAAATGCATTTAATCAAATGGCAAATATATGCCACATGGGCAGACTGCATTGCTGATGTCCACAAAAGTAGGCAATAATAAATTACATATACACAGTAATGTACAATCATGTAACATCAACAGGCATAGGTAAGCAAACTAAGAACTTCAGTCATATACACAAATACTATCCCACCAATGCTGAATAAAAAATGCAGCTGTATGTCACACATCCTGCTCATTACTGAGCAGATGATACTCTTGCAAGCATCATTGCAGCACATTAACAATAAGTCAGTGAATGATTGCATGTCAAAAGTAAAATGGTGTGTCAGTATGGATTGGACTATGTGCAGAGACATGTACAATCATCAGTTAATGTGTACAAATATTGTCAGAAGGTGTGAACGTATATGAATAAGGAATTGATGTGGAAATGTAGCATGCAGCAAACAGGGAGTACTGCTACTACAGTCAGAAAAGGAGGGCTGCCCATAGGTATGGCGTACCTGTATATGAACCCCCCATGGCATAAGTATTGCCAAAATATGGCACACAACACATTATGCTAGTGGGGCAGCATGACACCTGCCATCCAAAATACATGGAAAAAGATATGTCCTTCTGCTGTACATATATGATTTGGCAATACATAAATCCTAACCATACTACAGTGGTAGTGCTGGACTATGGAAAATATGTTATCTGTCAGTTTCCCTCAGTAAAACACATGTTTACAGGGTAACTGCTGCAGTCCTAGCTGCAGATTAACTGTCACAACTGGTGGACAGCTGATGTGGGAGGAAAGTGTAATGTTTGTGTTAATGTGTGTCATGCACACACTGAGACATAATTAAATGTCACATGACAATATCTGCGTGATATGTTTGCACATGTAGCACATAAGCATGGCAGCTACATAAGTATGCATGCAAGAGAGTGCATATATTATATTTATATATAGTAATATTTGGAAGGCGCAGTGGTTTGCATTGTCACCTCACAGCAAGAGGTTCTCTGGTTCAATTCTTGGTTGGGGTGCCTTCTGTGTGGAATCTGCATGCCCTCCTTTCATCCGTGTGGGTTTCCTCTGGGTGGTCTGGTTTCCTTCCATGTTACAAAGACATGCATCTGGAGCATTTCTCCCTGGGCCTCCAGTGAAAATTGGCTCGTTCCAAGTTGGGCTTTCCTGATAAACAAATAATAAATATACAGTGCAATAAATTATGAGGCAATCAGCATGTTGGCAGCATAACACATTTTGAACACACAGACAATATTCACAGACCTGATGGACTAGCTGATGGGGATGAGCCTCACAAATGATCTCCTGGGCTATCTCCCTGAAAGAGTCCCACATAACCTGTGCCATGTCCTGGAAGAAATTCCCCATAATGATGGCTCGTGCAGGTGCAGGTCCATCTTCCTCATCATTGTCATCACTGTTATCATCTGAGGACTCCAACAGTGGCCTCGCATGTGCTCGTCATCTACGTCTGATCAGGGATTATCCATGGGTCCCATGCTCTGTCAGGATGAATAACAAAACATCCACAAACCTTGTAAACCACAAAACGAAACACCAAAAAAGCAAGCGAAATGACACTATAAGAGCCGGCAACTTTTAAAATGACAAAACGGATTTAATAAAAGTTAGCGCTTTCAGCGAAGATAGTACTCCACCTTCTTCAGACAAACAAGAGTAATTCATCACAAAAACATTTATAAATAGTTAGTAACAATCCAATAACCATTCAAGTAAAAGTGCATTTAAGCTACCTTTTTCCATGACAACCTTAAAGAAATATGTTAATTAAATAACACTGTAAAAAACTACCAGTCCGACTAGGACCTATAACGATACATTCCTACTAAAACAACTGATGAACAAACAAACCAGTGAAAGTGATTTATATAAATCACTATCAAATTAATTAAATTGATCAGATATATCAACAGGAAAATACTAAAGAATATTATAAATTCATGATTCAAATAAAATGAATAGTATTCATTGAATGATGCATCATAAATAATGAGGTCTCAAATAACATACAAGGCTTCAGCATATCAGATATATTACAGTAATAAAAATTATTACTATGATGTGACCTATTGACATAAATATGTATTAAATCCAGTAGATAATTATTAATTATTCGTGCAGAGGCACCTCAAAAAACATATGGTTGTTAAAACAAAAATTAATATTAATAAACAAGGATGAACATAGATATAATAAATACGTGTAATCTTTGCAAAGAGATCCACCTCAACACATATTTAATAGATAAACTGTCGTTAATACCCGGAAAAATGTGTGCCCTAGTTCTTATCTGCCACATCAATTCATCTATCTCCAATTGTAACTGCCAAGCCCCACCCCGGATATCGACTTCCCTGTGTTGTAGAATCACAAATTTGAACTCGTGTCCATCATGCTCAATGCAATGCTTAGCCAAGGCATTGTTAATATCTTTTTTAATACTGGCATATTGATGCTCATAAATTCTTTGTTTTAATCTAAGCTCAGTTTTTCCAATATAAAAGGCGTTACAGAAATTACACAATGCTGCATATGTGATGCTCTTAGTCTCACAATTATAATGACTAGTAACTTTGTATATTTTACTATTGATAGAAAATTGGTTACCCACCTTAATATGTTTGCATTGAGTGCAAAAGCCACATTTGAACATACCAGGGACTCTGTTGGTACTGGACTTCTTTTTCTTTTCTAACATCCATTTTAAATTTTGACCTCTCCTATAAGTAATTTTTGGATCCCTTCCCAATACTTTGGACAAAGTATCATCATTTCTGATAGTATCCCAATTCTTGTTCAAAACCTCCTTGATTGACTGGTAATCAAAGGAGTATGTACATAAAAAACTAGTATAATACCCTCTATTACTGACATTTCTGATTGAACATTAGAGTTATGAAGCCAGATAAGGGGGTGGTTTGGTATTCATGGACCATCACATCTATGTTGATTATATGTCCAAGCATCTTAATACATCCTCCTATATTCAGGTCACTTTTAATGAAGTTAATGTGGCACATAAGAAAATTAAAAGAAGGTTAGATGATTTATTTTTAGAAGGCTCAATTGATACTGATATGTATCAGTATTTGTCTATGATTGCCCCTAGAACACCTGCTTGTTTGGTTCTCCCAAATTACACAAAACAATAACTGCCCCTCCTTTCAGACCCATAGTTGATGGGAGAGGATCAATCACTTATGCATGCGCTAAATTTATTGACAGCGTGTTAAAACCACTTATAGAAAGTGAGCAGCAGATATGTAAGGATTCGTGGAGCTTTTTGGACAACTTAAATAAATTGGAATATTCAGCTGAAGTACTTTACTTGACAATTGATGTCAAAGATTTGTACACAGTAATACCCTGGGAAACAGGAATGAATTGGGTTCGAGAATTCATGTATTCAAAAAAGGCTAGTGATAGTATTATTTATCTAGTGGAGGCATTATTAGAAATCGTGTTGACTAACAACTTCATGGTGTTTGAGGGACAATTTTACCTACAAAAATCAGGGGTTGCAATGGGCTCTCCTTGTGGGGGTTGCTTTGCCAATGCCATTATGGCATATTGGGAAACCAACAAGTTGTTCACGGAAGAGTTATTTCAAAAACATATAACCTGGTACACAAGGTACCAGGATGACATTTTTTGTATTTGGAAAGGTGATAAGTCACTTATTCCTGCATTTATTACTAAGATCACACAGTTCACGGAATTTCTGGAATTTACTTATAATGTAGGGGAATCTGAAATAAACTACCTCAACATCCTTTTGATTAATGATAGGATGAATGGTAGATTCAAGAGTCTAATATATAGAAAACCCACGTATTCTAATACCTTTTTACATTTCACAAGCAATCATCCGTATCATCAGAAAAAAGCAGTGGTAAAAGGACAAATTGTGAGGGCAGCCTGAATGATCACAGATGCATGTGATTATGATTCAGAATGTGATCGTTTAAAAAGGATGTTCATTTATAGAGGGTACCCAAACAGCTTAATCACCAGTATTATTAGGGAGGTTACTTCTAAACGCATTGGGGGTCATTTTACCCCTTTATTAGGTAACTATACGTATCGGGTTAATGAAGTTCCAGAGGATCGTGGACTGGGAGGACACGATGCAAGTTCAATCAGAAATGTCAGTAATAGAGGGTATTATACTAGTTTTTTATGTACATACTCCTTTGATTACCAGTCAATCAAGGAGGTTATGAACAAGAATTGGGATACTATCAGAAATGATGATACTTTGTCCAAAGTATTGGGAAGGGATCCAAAAATTACTTATAGGAGAGGTCAAAATTTAAAATGGATGTTAGAAAAGAAAAAGAAGTCCAGTACCAACAGAATCCCTGGTATGTTCAAATGTGGCTTTTGCGCTCAATGCAAACATATTAAGGTGGGTAACCAATTTTCTATCAATAGTAAAATATACAAGGTTACTAGTCATTATAATTGTGAGACTAAGAGCGTCACATATGCAGCATTGTGTAATTTCTGTAACGCCTTTTATATTGGAAAAACTGATCGTAGATTAAAACAAAAAATATATGAGCATCAATATGCCATTATTAAAAAAGATATTAACAATGCCTTGGCTAAGCATTGCATTGAGCATGATGGACACGAGTTCAAATTTGTGATTCTACAACACAGGGAAGTCGATATCCGGGGTGGGGCTTGGCAGTTACAATTGAAGATAGATGAATTGATGTGGCAGATAAGAACTAGGGCACACATTTTTTCTGGGTATTAACGACAGTTTATCTATTAAATGTGTGTTGAGGTGGATCTCTTTGCAAAGATGACAAGTATTTATTATATCTATGTTCATCCTTGTTTATTAATATTAATTTTTGTTTTAACAACCATATGTTTTTTGAGGTGCCTCTGCATGAATAATTAATAATTATCTACTGGATTTAATATATTTATGTCAATAGGTCACATCATAGTAATAATTTTTATTACTGTAATATATCTGATATGCTGAAGCCTTGTTTGTTATTTGAGAACTCATTATTTATGATGCATCATTCAATGAATTCTATTCATTTTATTTGAATCATGAATTTATAATATTCTTTACTATTTTCCTGTTGATATATCTGATCAATTTAATTAATTTGATAGTGATTTATATAAATCACTTTCACTGGTTTGTTTGTTCATCAGTTGTTTTTGTAGGAATGTATCGTTATAGGTCCTAGTCGGACTGGTAGTTTTTTACAGTGTTATTTAATTAACATATTTCTTTAAGGTTGTCATGGAAAAAGGTAGCTTAAATGCAGTTTTACTTGATTGGTTATTGGATTGTTACTAACTATTTATAAATGTTTTTGTGATTAATTACTCTTGTTTGTCTGAAGAAGGTGGAGTACTATCTTCGCTGAAAGCGCTTTTATTAAATCCGTTTTGTCATTTTAAAAGTTGCCGGCTCTTATAGTGTCATTTCGCTTGCTTTTTTGAATAACAAAACATGACAGAAATTATATATGCATACCTGATACTACTGGTCTGCATAACATTCTCATTGTGACACAATGAACAGGCAGAAAACTGTCCTCATGAAATTTTAAAATAAGTTATGACCTTAGTCCTGCGTGCCACCATATGCAATGTATTTCAGTAGTCAAAAGCATAACACTTAAAAGCAAATGTCTATGATGCTCCACATTCCCAGGAAGATTATAACTGACCTTAAAATGAAACTGATGTGCACATCTGCAGTCTAACATACATTAACATCCCATCCACATGTGAGTTCTATGAATACAAATATGAATCTAAAAATACAGTAGCATACAACAAAATTCTTATTTAAAACACAGTTCAGTTTGAAATGGTGCAAACATTAGCAGATTGCAGAATTATAATCAACAAAATTGCTGCTAGTGAATGGCTCCTAATGCACACACCACCTTCCCTATGTCACTTTATCTGTAGTTAGGGACATGACCAATAACAGAACATGTCAGGGACAGTGTATCTATCACCAATGTGAGCAGTTCAATCAAGGCCATGCAATGGCATGCATAGGACAGCTTACCAGTGGAAATCAAGATATCACCTGAACAGTTTCTTATTAGCCAGCACAAAGCATGGCAAGCATATGCAAATCAAGCACATGTACCATATCCTGACATTTGAATCGAACCATGACTCACACTGCCTCATGTCACATAAACACAACTGAAATTTGACAAAATAAAAGCTTGTAAATGTCAAGATAACATTGTTATTGGGATATGCACTACTTATTAATGTTGTCTTCTTCAGTAAACTGTCCATTTGAGTGTTTGACAGCAAGTTATTGTTTCCATTGTTTTTCCCTTGCATGTGTTCTCTGATCACTTATGTCTGTATGTGATGTAACTTGTAGTCTCTGCATGTAATGAGTGATATGAACATCCACCAAGTGACATTGTTAAAATAAAGACAAAGTGAGATGACAATATTCTGGAAACTGGGCAAGCACTATGACAAACATCTGAGGTAGACAGCATGGTAATTGGTTAAACTCACATCAATAAAAGAAATACAACAGTAATAAATAATTATGATGTTCAATCATAAACACGGTCATAGTCTGTGACACATGAGAATCTAGTATATGTTGTAGAAGTAGTATTGTGTATTTAAAACTGTACACATGACCTCTCTACAATTATTAGCAATCAGTAGCCTGCAAAATGCAAACATCCTGATGATGCTTACTGATTATGAAATTTTGCAAAGAAATGCCTATCTGCACAAGTATCTACAAACACAGAATACAAGTATGTTGTAAGAAAAACGCCCAAGGTGTTGTAGACAGATGCAATACCAATGCTGAACTGAAGGGCATGACACACAGTCTGCAAACAGCAGTATAAACACACAGTAGATAGCCATTTAGTCTATGAAGACATAGGCTATGCACAACAGATCAGTCACTGAGGTACACATCTACTTGTAAAAGTGTGACAACACATACATTATAACCAGCAATCAAATCACTCCAGATTTATATGCAAAACAATTACCTCAAATATGTGTGATAGATACACAAACCCAACTGTCATTTAGGTTTTGGCCTACATTTAAAAAAACTACCTTCAGAAAACATGACGTGCTGCTAAATGACATTTCAACATATTTGTATTTCAATCAGACTTTTAAGCACAGGAATAGTGGGATTTTTGCACTTACCTTACTGATGCACAATGGGAATTCTGGCATTCTAAGCAGTATACATGGTAATGTAAAAAATATGCGCCCATAAGGATCAGATGTATTTTATTTAACAAAACAGAAAAATTAAGCAACATACCTCTCTCCTTTCACTGGACCTCAATCCTGTGGATCCAGTCAATGCACAGGGCATGATTTCTAATCCTGTTATCAACTGAAAAAAGAAAAGAACAACTATTTTATTTTATTTATTTTACATTTGTTGACTGGGATAGTCCGACTGGATGCATGTCCATTTTCAGCGGGGAGAAAAGCTCCAAGGGTAAGCAGATACAGCATTACATAATACCAGCATTACATATTACAAACAGACTATTTACAGAGATTACATAAGTAAGCAAGTTAAACAAGTTCCACAGGTTACAGTTAATCCTGAGCGCAAGTCAGGATTAAATTAAATTACACAGTAAACTGGTTAACAGATTTTTACACATTCTAGAGAGAGTTAGCCAAGCTTGATACATTGACATAGCCAGTTAAGTGACAAATGTTGTTTGAGTCTAGTTTTAAATTGACCTAATGTGGAAAGTAAGGTAATATCAGCTGGAAGAGAGTTCCAGGATCTACTTACAGAGTTTGCAAAGAGTGACTCACCGGCTGTGTTATTAATTTTACTAGTCTGAATTAGTAGTTTGTTAGAGGATCAAAGTGGTCTAGGATTGTTATAGGGGTGATAATATTAAGTGCAGGAGTATTGTCTGGATTATAGAGGATTTTATAGGCCATAATCAGTTGGTTTTATGAATTTTTTTAACTTTTTAATAATAATAATAATTTTTTTGAATGTTTTAACTATGAATTATGTAGTCCTCAAATAATAGGAATGTATATTGCTCAGATAGGGTTCTAAAAATTTTACTTTTAAAGAACATCAGAGAATCATGATGAATGTTTTGCAGTGTTACACACACAGACTTTTACATCTTTGAACACATTTGAAGGACATGAGAGTCAAACCTGCAACTCTATTGTACATCCACACTCTAACCCTGACATCTACATGCTTAGCTAACCTGTCTTGCCTGAGAGTGTGTGTTGTGAATGCAGTGAAAAGACATTGGGTTATGAATGTGCAGGAATTAGTTGCTAAATGGATCATGGCTTAGGATTTCAAAAGAGGTGCACGTGCTGGGCATGTAGGTAAATAATTTACAAGAAAGAATTCATGTTAACACCGTGGAGACAATCAGTAACAGCAATGGAAAACCTTCAGCTGTCAGACAGCAAGACAGTAGGACAGTGTCATGTATCACATAGCTTCTGTTAACAGAGACATAAAAGATGCTGTACATCAGGGACCTAGTAAGTTATGTGGGAGGACTACATTTACAAATATTCCTTGGCAAAGTGCACATCACAAATCAAATGCATACATCACTGCATCCCCCTGATGTGCATTACAACCGTAAGTCTGACCATCTGACCCCCTCAAAAGCTAAGATGTGATTGTTGAAGTGAAAGTAAGGATGAATGGCAAAGCAACACTTGATAGCACTTTTGAAAATAATACCATATTGCACAAAACTGTTTTGTCAGGCATATAACAGTCTGTCGCAAGTTTTACACATAACCCTACACTTAAAGAGATTCTTTTAACAGAACACTTACAGATTATGAAGATATTTGTAGGAATTTGACAAATAACATTGTCATTCACAACTATGCACAAAGTAAACATTAAAATCAATAATCAGTTATGTAAAGAAGAATGTTTGACAATGTGATAAATAAAAATACCAATATAACATATTTCTCTTATCTGGAGTTGAAACCACAGCGTACCAAATTATAGTTACACTGGTCATGTTCTTTACAGGCCAAGCTAACAGAAAGCACACATTTCTTCATAACAAACAGGTATTGCATATGTTTATCTGTTTTCCTCGGATAATGGGTGAACACTGAAACTTCAGACACTTGCTGGGGATTATAATCTAAAGAAATAACAGCTATGAACACATAATTCAAAACATGTGTAGTCAGTTTGACAGACATTTCTCTTGGCTTAAACAAACGGGACTGTAGTAAGAATGTTCACTTTATTAAGAAGAATGAGGTAAACAAGTTATTTATGAGTTACTATTCAGACATATATACAGGTAGAATATGCAATACTTTCTTAGTATAATGGATAACTATGTAGTCAACATAGTCATCAGAGGCCTAGGCACTATTGCCAACAGTGATACATGACTATAGTGGATGTGTGATGTGCTGTTGTTATATGTTGGAAAACAGAAGTACATCTACAATGTTCAGTATTATGTATATTATAAACATTAGTAAATAAATAAACATCATGGGAATAGAACCCACACTTATATGGAGAGCAGTTACCATGTCTTCTTAATTATGTAGATGAGCTAATTGTAAGAACAGCTACTTAATGGTTATACAAGCCACGTATCTGATATATTTGGGACACAGCTATATCTCTAAATTCCATATGAATGCTCAGATGTACGTAGAATTGTGACACTCACTGTAGGCTTCTACCAGCTGTCTCCGCACTTCGGCATCCCTCTGATGAATCTCCTCTTGTTCCTCTGATGCAGGTTATTGGAGCGGTGGTGAATCTGCACTCCAGTAGCTCCTCTTAAATTGACCCTTGCAATCCAGTTTCAAATGTTGATCGTCACGAAGTTCCTTGGCTTGGCTTTCATCTGATGCTTCATTCCAGCGTAGACAATCAGCATCTGGGTGTTTTTTTTCCTCAGTCCATTTGGGCACCCAGACACGTCAAACCCTCCTGGAAGAAGCCATCTTGATACTGTCAGTACTCCAATGGAAAATGATCACTGAGGTTCCACTCAGTTCACAGGTGCAATGGTCTGAGCTGTAAATGTTGATAAAAACAACAACAGAGAGGTGCACCATGAGCTGTATAGCAAAAAACACTCAAAATGTTCGAAAAGGTCCAAAGGTTTAATACGATAAAAACAAACAAACAAACGGACTGCAGAAAGTTAGCGCTTTCACGTTAAAACTAACGCTTCATCAGACTTCAAAAAACAGTCAGGTTACCTGTGCACATCACTGTCAGATGGCAAACAGACTTAGGGGCGATATTTTTTTCCCACAGGAAACTGAGACTATAAAAGATGCTGTGCAATAACATGGATGGAGACTCCTTGGAAGGGCAGGGAGTACAGTATGGAGAAATGAAGTGTGGGCCGACACCACCAACATAATTAATGTGGTTGGAGGTTGCAATAGATCCTGTGAGGCCTGTTGCCAATGCTACTCTGACATGATCTTCATGCAGCCAACAGGTTACCATGGTAACAGAGATCAAGGGATGCCACCAGTGGTGTCACACCACTAACCCCCAATAAGATGACAATGTTCCTGTCTGCATATGGCAGGTGGGAAGTGACGCATACCCGGAGGTGGGATAGAAGCAGGAGTTCCGGGATGAACCTGCATGTCTTACTTTGCTTGACATAGATGACTATAGAGTAATTCATTACATATTGCTCTTACATGCATATTCATGTTTTGGATTTACAGCAGTAGAATTGAGTCATGCACACAGAACCACACAGAGTGATGACAGTGAATGTAAGTGTAATGACATGTACTTATACAACTGCAGTACAGACAGAACAGTGCAACCAACATGTATAATGCTGTTTGCATTAATATTCACAGGTCCATCTACTTCTGCACAACACCAGGGAATGGCAGGTGAGTGTCTCCATACAGTGTTACTGTGACCAGTACCTGTTATTGCCTCAGGCTTATGTCATGGCACTGCTGTTTACTGTCATATTGATATTTCCTTTACGCTGTACACTACAGGTACATCTGAGGGGGACCCAGACCAGGCAAGTACAGACAGTCCAGGTATGTTACCACAACAGGTTCATAGTGTGCAGCAATGTGTAGCAGACCAGTGATACATGACATTAATGTCACTCTTTTTCTATACAGGGACATCTGGCCAACAGACGCAATGTCTGGTACGTGAATATCCACAGCCCCTGTTACTGTGTCATATATGTTATGCTGTTAGTATTCTGTTGCCTATGTTGTTCTCTTTACTTTACCACTGCAGGATCTACAGTACAATGTACCAACTCACAACAGCGGGAGTCTTTCAGTGGTATGCTATCACCTATCTTTCAGACAGCTGTCTTTCACTGGATGGCGCAGTGGTGCAGTGGTTGCGTTGTTGCCTCACAGCAAGAGGTTCTCCTGTTCGATTTTTGGCTGGGGTGCCTTCTGTGTGGAGTCTGCATGTTCCCCTGCATTCATGTGGGTTCCTCCTACGTTACAAAGCCATTCGTGTGGAGCATTTCTCCCTAGGCCTCTGCTGAAAATTGTCTCATTCCAAGTCTGACTTTCCCAGTAAACAAATGTTAAATAAATAAATAAATAAATGTCCAAAGACATGCATCTGTCACGTTTCTCCCTGGGCCTCTGCTGAAAATAGGCTCTGTCCTAGTCAGACTTTACTGGTCAACAAATGTTACATAAATAAACAAATAAATAAATGTCATTGCTGTTACTGCTGTTGTTGTCCTGCATTAACACTGTGTCCTTCTACACATTCATAGGACAGACTGCATCATTATCAAGTGCACAAACAAATGGTACGTCTATGTAATACCTACCATATGGTTTAACATTCAAAATACCAAAAAAGCAGAAGACAAACGAGCAAACAAAACTCCAGTCCACCAAGAACACAAGCCCAAAAGTTCCTTAACGCGTTTTTATTATTTTGCACAGGTAAAAAGCAGCGTTTTCGCCACAAACACAGTGTGGCTTCTTCAGAGGAATTTTTTAAAAGAATACAAAGAGTACCTCCCTTTTTATAGGAGTTACTGATTACTTAATTAGTAAGCTTAATTAAAAAAGCTTAGTTAAAAAGACAGACACAATAACCTCGCCTGCTGTTACATTTACCCTTAGAATTGCATTCAAAGTGCAATAAACAATTGTTTTGCACATCAAAAGCATATGTTATGCACACTAAACACAATAAAACATGTAAATAGTCTAAAACAAAAAGTATATAATAACAATATATCAAGAAAATATATAATATAACAAATAAAAGTATAAACATGTTTTTAAAAAGACAACACAATTTACTCTAACTTCAGCTATCAAAAAACCCTTTTGTAATGCAATAAAGAAAGTCAAATAACTAAAAATTAGGAATTACAACAATACTAACTGCACAGGCTTACTCTGCCTAGAATGCATTCTATAATGTATCTGACTAACTAGTTCATATACATTAAAAAAACTTAAAAATAGAAAATGTAAATACTGACTATACACAAAATGGTTTATATTAAAGGCTTTTTTTTGTGTGCAAAAACAGGCAGTACTGACAATACTGGAAGCTGACAAGCCAAATAGGTGAGTATTCATTAAGAGACATTTTCAATTTACTGAATGTCATCTCAGATATGCTTTATACTTTAACACTGGGGCTATATTACAACTTTCATTTAGCCCCGGTGTATTAAAAGAGTCTAGTTTTAGCTGCCACAACAATTCACGATTTTCAAGTAAAATGGAAGTAGGACCACCTCTAATAGAGGGAGCCACATGGTCAATACCCATAAATGCATGGCCCGGGTTATTAAATACATGCTTAGCCAGTGCGTTTTCACATTTGTTATTTTTGATTGCATAATGGTGCTGGTATATGCGCTCCTTAAACTTTCTATCCGTCTTACCGACGTAGAAAGCAGGACAGCATGTGCAGGAGGCCAGGTAGATTATAGATTTCGTATCACAACAGATCCTACACTTAATAAAATATTTCCTATCTGAAACCTCAAATGAGGTACCTGACTTGATAAGATTGCACCAATTGCACATACCACAAGGGAATGACCCCTTAATCCTATTAAAGGAGTCACCTAAAGAAACGCATTGTAATAAGTATGTCTCTTAATGAATACTCACCTATTTGGCTTGTCAGCTTCCAGTATTGTCAGTACTGCCTGTTTTTACACACAAAAAAAAGCCTTTAATATAAACCATTTTGTGTATAGTCAGTATTTACATTTTCTATTTTTAAGTTTTTTTAATGTATATGAACTAGTTAGTCAGATACATTATAGAATGCATTCTAGGCAGAGTAAGCCTGTGCAGTTAGTATTGTTGTAATTCCTAATTTTTAGTTATTTGACTTTCTTTATTGCATTACAAAAGGGTTTTTTGATAGCTGAAGTTAGAGTAAATTGTGTTGTCTTTTTAAAAACATGTTTATACTTTTATTTGTTATATTATATATTTTCTTGATATATTGTTATTATATACTTTTGTTTTAGACTATTTACATGTTTTATTGTGTTTAGTGTGCATAACATATGCTTTTGATGTGCAAAACAATTGTTTATTGCACTTTGAATGCAATTCTAAGGGTAAATGTAACAGCAGGCGAGGTTATTGTGTCTGTCTTTTTAACTAAGCTTTTTTAATTAAGCTTACTAATTAAGTAATCAGTAACTCCTATAAAAAGGGAGGTACTCTTTGTATTCTTTTAAAAAATTCCTCTGAAGAAGCCACACTGTGTTTGTGGCGAAAACGCTGCTTTTTACCTGTGCAAAATAATAAAAATTCGTTAAGGAACTTTTGGGCTTGTGTTCTTGGTGGACTGGAGCTTTGTTCGCTCATATGGTTTAACATTGTTCGAATGGTTCCTGCTGGCAATGATGTGATTAATAATGATGACTTTGTTTCCATACTGCAGTTGAAGTTCATCCCTCTTCTACTGTGCCATCTTCCTACGGGGACTTGTCAGGTGTGTATCATACTTGTTTTCATCACATAAGTCATGTATGTTGGGTATGTAAACTAATTGTCAACTCCCTGTTATGTAGATTCCATGACCCATACACAGACAAGACCTAACTGTAAGTCAGTATTGTCTGTAGGATTGCAGTGAAATATATGTGTCATATGTCTTTAATGATATGATGTAATGTAGCATGTGATGTAAGCACATTGTCTTGATCTGTATCTTCTTCCTCTTCTTTTAGCACATTAACTAGATATATCCTCTATTAGCCTGTCCAGTGATCATGATGCAGGTTCTGATGTGTCTCAGTATGGTAGCATGGCCATGGTACACAGGACAGTAATACAGTGATATGAAGAAGTGGCTGTAACCTCAGATGTGGAGAGGAACTTGTCCAGCCATTCTGACAATGAGGGGAAATCAGATGGTGGACAGGATGAGGCCTGTGAACAGCTGACCCGTGTTGAGACTGCTGCTGATGTTGACAGTTACCCACAATACATTGATACTGCCCATCAGAGTAAATGTAGGCATGCAGCTGGTATGCAGGGGCAGGTGTCAGAACGTGTCTACCTACTCGTAAAGGCAAATGAATGTTCCCAGCAATGTCATGGGTCTGACATCTGTACACTTGTCCATACCATAGATGCTCATCGGGCTTCACTGTCTATGCTACAATGACCACACTCTTCCACTGTTGGTCCATATGGTGTGGGCTTGGCAGTCATGACCAGACATTCAAATCCCAGACCTGCTGCTTCACCTCCACATGCTGGCATCACCTTAACAGTCTCCTCTGTGGAACAACCTGAGCCAAGCGTTTCCATACATAGTAGGGGCAGACCAGACTGCAGTGTGAACCATCAGCATGAGGGCCCAAGACTGCATTAGAGTAACACAGACAGTTGATCCACTCTGTCCAGCAGTGTCATTCTCACCCCATGGCCATGATGATTGCTGTTCAGAACACTGATAATGTTATCTGTCTGTGATCATTGACAAGTCTGATGGCATGAGAGTCCGACAGTTTTACTAAACATAGCTGATTCCATTTATTACATTACTTTATCCGTACGTTACATGATATATTTGGCTTGTGATATTAACAACAGTTCCTCATTATGTCTTGAGTTGTTTTCCTGTTTACATCTTTTTATAGTGGACAAATAGGAATGTGTTGCATTGATGCCTGTTCCTTATTGTGTGCCATATCAGATACAGTGATACAATCTGTAAGCTCACCTGTGTCAGCAGTGCCTGTGTTGAAGATTCCTGTTGTGATAGATTTGTATTTGTTCATACTGTTATATGTTATTATTATATTGTTATGTCTGATGCTCAGTGTGTACATCTAGAGGGTAATTGCCCTTAGATGCAATCCATTCTGCTGTGATGGGGCAACACCTGAACATCAATATTTAATCTGTGCACTTCTGTACTTGTTGCTTGTCATGATTCATAGTTGTGGATCAGACACTGCCTTGTTGCCTGGCCTTCACTTGTGGTCATACCCTACATTGTCTATGCCTGTGACTTCTGTTTCTTATGTCTTCCTGCTCCTCCTCTGATACCTGTGGAATGTCATCTTCAGACATCTGGGATTATTGGGGTAGTTCACCCACACCTGCAGCTGGAAGATCGCCACATGCTCTAGTGAGCATGTTGTGCAGCATAACGCACACCATTATCATCTGTGCTGCTTTTTCAGGTTTGTATTACAGTGCACCCCTGGATGTGCCCAGACATCACAACCTAGCTTTCAATACTCCAAACACACCACCTATGGTATTTCTGCTTGTTGCGTGAGATCTGTTGTTGGCCTCCTCTGCAGGGGTTGGATGATTCATTGCACAGGGTCATTACCCACAGCTCAAGTGGATAACCACAGTCACTTGTGGGGAGTAAACACACATGTCACATGGATAGTAACTCTATTTTCATCAACTCTGTTTCCAAACTAACCTCATCCTTCTCTACCAACACTACACCCCCTATCTCCACATCCCCAACCCTGGCCTCACTTACACCATTACTCCCTAATACCTCTAGCTCCCACCCCCCTCCTTTCTCCATAAAACCCATACCCATATCTTCCATAAAAAAACTCCTCCAAAACCTAAAACCATGCTCTAATGCCCCTGATAACATACCCTCACACTTTCTAACTATAGCTGCTGAAGCCGTTGCCTTACCCATCACCATACTAATCAACCGTTCTATCCAAGAAGGTCATGTACCCCAGCTATGAAAAAAGGCCTTCATTATACCTCTGCACAAAGGGGGTAACAATAATAATGTTACAAACTTCTGCCCTATTGCCATCCTATCCCCATCTCTAAACTCCTTGAAAAATGTATCCATCTTCAACTTCTTCCCTACCTTACCGACAATCATCATTTACTCCATCACAGCATGGATTTAGACCTGACCACAGTACTAGCACTGCCCTTCTTTCCTTCTTAGAAATTGTTAACAAAGCCCGTGACTCTGGCTGCATAGTATCCACCTCCTACTCGACCTCTTTAAGGCATTCGATACAATATCTCATAACCTTCTCCAAGCTAAACTCTCTAAACTAAACCTATCTCTCTCCACCCTCAAATGGTTTGATAGTTATCTCTCAAATAGACAACAAGCAGTCAAATGGAAAACAGCTATCTCCTCCTTCCTTGACACCCCCACTGGAGTCCGCCAGTGTTCCATACTGGGTCCCCTCCTCTTCAATATATTTATAAATAATTTCCATTGCTCAATCCCTAATGCAAAACGTATCCAATATGCCGACAATTCAACCATTATCTGTTCTGCCACCTCCATCCCCACACTGTTAAAGCTCACACAAGAAGCTTTGTCTACCACTGAACACTGGATGTTAGATAATCACCTAGCACTCAATGCCTCAAAAACTAAACTAATGTTGTTTACCCCTACTAAAACAACCATCATTGACAAGAATTCATTTTCCATCAAAAGCCATAACAATACATCTCTTGAATTAGTATCTGAGGCTAAATTACTAGGTGTCCTCATTGATGACCAGCTCACATTCACCTCTCACCTACAAATAAATATAAAAAAAACACCAAAAACTTGGCATGCTCTACTGCAACAATTGCTACCTTACTCCTGCTACTAAGTTTATTCTCTCTACCACATATCTCATCCCTTCTCTTCTTTACGGTGCTGCACTTCTTACAAACCTTCAATCCTCTCTTAAGACAAAACT
This sequence comes from Protopterus annectens, assembly GCF_019279795.1. Taxonomy (NCBI): domain Eukaryota; kingdom Metazoa; phylum Chordata; order Ceratodontiformes; family Protopteridae; genus Protopterus; species Protopterus annectens. Next base: position 1,597,824,017 of record NC_056732.1, read on the forward strand.
CTCCTCTTGCTATTACAAAATCGCAAAATTTGCCACAAGCCAAAAGTCTTCTACCCATCACTGTTCAGCCCTTTATCAATTAAATTGGTTAGAGCTGCTCAATTATCTCTCCTTTATCTAACTCACTCATGCCCACAAACTCATCTTCTCCCCCTCCCTATCCTCAACCTTCAAAATGCACCTCCCTGAACGACTATTAAGATCTAACAATCAAAATCTAGTAGAACTGCATAAACCTACCTGTCCCTCAGGCAAAAAACTCCTGTCCTTCGCCCTCACGCACCAATGGAACTCCCTGCCTCCATCCATCCGTACCACCACAAACCTCTCTTCCTTTAAAAACTCACTCCCACCTAATTTCTCAGTGGGATTGCCCCTGCTCCCACCCCTCTTAATCTTTCATCTCAGTCTTCTTCGACTCCATACATGGTTTTAGCAGGTACTGATCCATATGTAAATAACCACTCTTGATTTACAGTGCTGATGCTGTTTATCTCAGATATTGTCTCTGTTAAATGAAATATTCTATCTATAATTAGTATAACCTAAACTTTCACTGTCATTTTTTCTTTAGAAATTGTAGGTTTAAATGCAATTTTTACTAGTACTTTTGTACTTACTATAACAAAAAGAAAACTTCTATTGTAGTTTTGTTTTTGAAGTTTTTCTCCCCAGGACCCCATTGAAAACGAGTTCTTCTAGGCCCAATGGACTATCCTGGTTAACCAACTGCAAATAAAATAAAAATATATATATATTGTTGGGAGGGATATTCTTAGCTTACATCCTAGCTGTGTTTCTGTACTTATCCAGTAGTAGTCCTCGGGTATTTCACCTTGCTGTCAAGCAAGCTTCAGACCACTTTCCCTCCATTTGGCAGTACCATAAGGTTTGTTATGCTGCCATCTGCTGCACACACAAACTGGCAGTTCAGGAATGGCCATCCCTTTCTCTGTATATATCGGTCTGCTTCAGGATGTACTGGGGTCTTGACAGTAAAGACACCCACACCTCCAGGTTAGTGGCAATGCACGAAGCATTGGAGACCATCCATGTGCAACTAACCATAGGCAAAACTGCTATACAACTTGTAGCATGCTAAAGACCACCTCAATCTCAGGAACTCCATTCAGCCTTCCTGAAGACACTGGAGGATATGAATGTCTCACCAAATACCATCATGTCTCCCCTCCCTATCCCCCCTTAAAAGACCCCCCGCACTATTGATCTCTCAAAATCTGTGCTGAAAAAAAATGTCCCCGGAAAATTGCCTTGCCCTCAGAAATAATCCCTGCCTCCCCCCCCCAAAACCCCCCTTTAAAAAAAAACCCCCCCCAAAATTTTTCCCGGGGTTCCCTTCCCCCCCTTTAATTTTTTTTCCAGTTTTTCCCATCCTCATGGGTTTTTAAAGGACTGATATATGAAAAAAATCTTTTTTCATCTGTGCTGTTTTTTCCCGAAGCTCGTTAAATGAAAAAAGGGCATAGCAAAATAAATTTAAAATGGGTGGCGAAAGCCAAACACATTCTGACTAGGCTTATAAATGCCCTAGGGCAGATAGCCTAGTATGAACCTATGAACCTATGAACCTAAGAATATTCGACAATGTGAGAAATAAAAATACCAATATAACATATTTTTCTTATCTGGAGTTGAAACCACAGCGTACCAAATTATAGTTACACTGGTCATGTTCTTTACATGCCAAGCTAACAGAAAGCACACATTTCTTCATAACAAACAGGGATTGCATATGTTTATCTGTTTTCCTCGGATAATGGATGAACACTGAAACTTCAGACAGTTGCTGGGGATTATAATCTAAAGAAATAACAGCTATCAACACATAATTCAAAACATGTGTAGTCAGTTTGACAGACATTTCTCTTGGCTTAAACAAATGGGACTGTAGTAAGAATGTTCACTTTATTAAGAAGAATGAGGTAAAGAAGTTATTTATGAGTTACTATTCAGACATATATGCAGATAGAGTATGCAATACTTTCTTAGTATAATGGATAACTATGTAGTCAACATAGTCATCAGAGCCCTAAGCACTATAGCCAACAGTGATACATGACTATAGTGGATGTGTGAAATGCTGTTGTTATATGTTGGAAAACAGAAGTACATCTACAATGTTCAGTATTATGTATATTATAAACATTAGTAAATAAATAACCATCATGGGAATAGAACCCACACACATATGGGGAGCAGTTACCATGTCTTCTTAATTATGTAGATGAGCTAATTGTAAGAACAGCTACTTAATGGTTATAAAAGCCACGTATCTGATATATTTGGGACACAGCTATATCTCTAAATTCCATATGAATGCTCAGATGTACGTAGAATTGTGACGCTCACTGTAGGCTTCTACCAGCTGTCTCTGCACTTCGGCAACCCTCCGATGAATCTCCTCTTGTTCCTCTGATGCAGGTTATTGGAGCGGTGGTGAATCTGCACTCCAGTAGCTCCTCTTACATTGTCAGTGCTCCCTTGCAATCCAGTTTCAAATGTTGATCGTCACGAAGTTCCTTGGCTTGGCTTTCATCTGATGTGCCATTCCAGCATAGATGATCAGCATCTGGGTGTTTTTTTTCCTCAGTCCATTTGGGCACCCAGACACGTCAAACCCTCCTGGAAGAAGCCATCTTGATACTGTCAGTACTCCAATGGAAAATATAGTAAAAGTGGAAAAACGATCACTGAGGTTCCGCTCAGTTCACAGGTACAATGGTCTGAGCTGTAAATGTATCAAAAATCAACATCTAAAAGTAGCACTTATGTTATCAGGTCATTGGAAGAAAGGGGACGTGCTACATATGGTACCATTTATTGATACCTATTGGGTACTTGTGTAGAGCACCTTCCCATTACACTGAGTAATGCAACTGGTTAATGTGTTGAATTTTGAGAACTTACATGGAGGTGAGCAGATGGGATTTCAAAACCTGAAATTTTAATGAACCTCATTAATTACATATGGTGTAAATTGTACTTAAAAGATGGATGCACATTAGGTTTACCTGAGCCACAGGTAGCTGATAAGGCAAAGCATCACCTCCTAGCATTTCTGTTTTGGTGAATATTACCTTTGTTAACATTACTCATTCTCAGATGTATCTATTTAAATTTATTTTTATGGAAAATGTGTGCATTAAGACAAATGCTTGTAACGTACTGGAGTGCTGTTTGATTTACTTGTATGCATGTAAGTGTTGCCATCTGCATTAAGGGCAATAATTAATTTCCCATATGCAGTTGTATAGATATAATTGCATAGCAAATGAGAAAAGTACATAAAGACAGATTTATGGATTATCCGTATATCTTGTGAGTAACTCCATACAGTCTGTGGTGTATATACGGAAACCTACAGATTCTGACAGTATTCATATATACTAAGTCTTTTTGTTGTAAAGGAAATTTATTCAGTGATGGTTCTTAACATAAGTCTTTTAACTACTGGTTCAATATAAAAAGGAGCCATACTTTCTATGGCCTGCTTATGGATACTGAGGCTTCCTGACACTTTCCATAAGTTGTTCAATTGATAATTTATGTAGTATTTTAATATTGAATGCATGCAGTCTCATGTGATGTTGTTGTCTTGGATATCTATTCAATGGATATGCAGTCTAAGGGGTTTGAATCTCACAGACAGCTTCTGCAGATATCACTAGTTATGTTGATTTTACAACTGTTATGTATGCAGGCATTGTTGTAATTTTTTTATATGTCATATTACTATATGTCACAGTGACTTTTTAATGGACTGTTGCATTGCACAGGAATGCATATTGTTTATGGTGACATAAGCTGTCTCATAATCATCTGCATAACTGGGCCCTCACATGAGTACGAACATGTGCACATCACTGTCAGATGGCAAACAGACTTAGGGGTTATATTTTTTTCCCACAGGAAAATGAGACTATAAAATATGCTGTGCAACAACATGGACGTAGACTCCTTGAAAGGGCAGGGAGTACAGTATGGAGAAATAAAGTGTGGGCCGACACCACCAACATAATTAATGTGGTTGGAGGTTGCAATAGATCCTGTGAGGCCTGTTGCCAATGCTACTCTGACATGATCTTCATGCAGCCAACAGGTTACCATGGTAACAGAGATCAAGGGATGCCACCAGTGGTGTAACACCACTAACCCCCAATAAGATGACAATGTTCCTGTCTGCATATGGCAGGTGGGAAGGGACACATACCCAGAGGTGGGATAGAAGCAGGAGTTCCAGGATGAACCTGGATGTCTTACTTTGCTTGACATAGATGACTATAGAGTAATTCATTACATATTGCTCTTACATGCATATTCATGTTTTGGATTTACAGCAGTAGAATTGAGTCATGCACACAGATCCACACAGAGTGATGACAGTGAACGTAAGTGTAATGACATGTACTCATACAACTGCAGTACAGACAGAACAGTGAAACCAACATGTATAATGCTGTTTGCATTAATATTCACAGGTCCATCTACTTCTGCACAACACCAGGGAATGGCAGGTGAGTGTCTCCATACAGTGTTACTGTGACCAGTACCTGTTATTGCCTCAGGCTTATGTTATGGCACTGCTGTTTACTGTCATATTGATATTTCCTTTACGCTGTACACTACAGGTACATCTGAGGGGGACCCAGACCAGGCAAGTACAGACAGTCCAGGTATGTTACCACAACAGGTTCATAGTGTGCAGCAATGTGTAGTAGACCAGTGATACATGACATTAATGTCACTCTTTTTCTATACAGGGACATCTGGCCAACAGACGCAATTTCTGGTACGTGAATATCCACAGCCCCTGTTACTGTGTCATATATGTTATGCTGTTAGTATTCTGTTGCCTATGTTGTTCTCTTTACTTTACCACTGCAGGATCTCTACAGTACAATGTACCAACTCACAACAGCGGGCGTCTTTCAGTGGTATGCTATCACCTATCTTTCAGACAGCTGTCTTTCACTGGATGGTGCAGTGGTGTAGTGGTTGCATTGTTGCCTCACAGCAAGAGGTTCTCCTGTTCGATTTTTGGCTGGGGTGCCTTCTGTGTGGAGTCTGCATGTTCCCCTGCATTCATGTGGGTTCCTCCTACGTTACAAAGCCATGCGTGTGGAGCATTTCTCCCTAGGCCTCTGCTGAAAATTGTCTCATTCCAAGTCTGACTTTCCCAGTAAACAAATGTTAAATAAATAAATAAATAAATGTCCAAAGACATGCATCTGTCACGTTTCTCCCTGGGCCTCTGCTGAAAATAGGCTCTGTCCTAGTCAGACTTACTGGTCAACAAATGTTACAGAAATAAACAAATAAATAAATGTCATTGCTGTTACTGCTGTTGTTGTCCTGCATTAACACTGTGTCCTTCTACACATTCATAGGACAGACTGCATCATTATCAAGTGCACAAACAAATGGTACGTCTATGTAATACCTACCATATGGTTTTACATTGTTCGAATGGTTCCTGCTGGCAATGATGTGATTAATAATGATGACTTTGTTTCCATACTATAGTTGAAGTTCATCCCTCTTCTACTGTGCCATCTTCCTACGGGGACTTGTCAGGTGTGTATCATACTTGTTTTCATCACATAAGTCATGTATGTTGGGTATGTAAACTAATTGTCAACTCCCTGTTATGTAGATTCCATGACCCATACACAGACAAGACCTAACTGTAAGTCAGTATTGTCTGTAGGATTGCAGTGAGATATATGTGTCGTATGTCTTTAATGATATACAGCATGTGATGTAAGCACATTGTCTTGATCTGTATCTTCTTCCTCTTCTTTTAGCACATTAACTAGATATATCCTCTATTAGCCTGTCCAGTGATCATGATGCAGGTTCTGATGTGTCTCAGTATGGTAGCATGGCCATGGTACACAGGACAGTAATACAGTGATATGAGGAAGTGGCTGTAACCTCAGATGTGGAGAGGAACTTGTCCAGCCATTCTGACAATGAGGGGAAATCAGATGGTGGACAGGATGAGGCCTGTGAACAGCTGACCCGTGTTGAGACTGCTGCTGATGTTGACAGTTACCCACAATACATTGATACTGCCCATCAGAGTAAATGTAGGCATGTAGCTGGTGTGCAGGGGCAGGTGTCAGAAGGTGTCCACCTACTCGTAAAGGCAAATGAATGTTCCCAGCAATGTCATGGGTCTGACATCTGTACACTTGTCCATACCATAGATGCTCATCGGGCTTCACTGTCTATGCTACAATGACCACACTCTTCCACTGTTGGTCCATATGGTGTGGGCTTGGCAGTCATGACCAGACATTCAAATCCCAGACCTGCTCCTTCACCTCCATATGCTGGCATCACCTTAACAGTCTCCTCTGTGGAACAACCTGAGCCAAGCGTTTCCATACATAGTAGGGGCAGACCAGACTGCAGTGTGAACCATCAGCATGAGGGCCCAAGACTGCATTAGAGTAACACAGACAGTTGATCCACTCTGTCCAGTAGTGTCATTCTCACCCCATGGCAATGATGATTACTGTGCAGAACTTTGATAATGTTATCTGTCTGTGGTTATTGACAAGTCTGATGCCATGGGAGTCTGACAGTTTTACTTAACATAGCTGACTCCATTTATTACATTACTTTATCCATACGTTACAATGATATATTTGGCTTGTGATATTAACAACGTTTCTGCATTATATCTTGAGTTATTTACCTGTTTGCAGGTTTTTATAGTGGACAGATAGGAATGTGTTTCAGTGATGTGTGTCCCTTATTGTGTGCCATATCAGATACAGTGATACGAATCTGTAAGCTTACCTGTGTCATTTGTGCCCTGTGTTGAAGATTCCTGTTGTGATAGATTTGTATTTGTTCATACTGTTATATGTTATTATTATATTGTTATGTCTGATGCTCAGTGTGTACATCTAGAAGGTAATTGCCCTTAGATGCAATCCATTCTGCTGTGGTGGGGCAACACCTGAACATCAATATTTAATCTGTGCACTTCTGTACTTGTTGCTTGTCATGATTCATAGTTGTGGATCAGACACTGCCTTGTTGCCTGGCCTTCACTTGTGGTCATACCCTACATTGTCTATGCCTGTGACTTCTGTTTCTTATGTCTTCCTGCTCCTCCTCTGATACCTGTGGAATGTTATCTTCAGACATCTGGGGCTATTGGGGTAGTTCACCCACACCTGCAGCTGGAAGATCGCCACATGCTCTAGTGAGCATGTTGTGCAGCATAACGCACACCATTATCATCTGTGCCTCTTTTTCAGGTTTGTATTACAGTGCACCCCTGGATGTGCCCAGACATCACAACCTAGCTTTCAATACTCCAAACACACCACCTATGGTATTTCTGCTTGTTGCGTGAGATCTGTTGTTGGCCTCCTCTGCAGGGGTTGGATGATTCATGGCACATGGTCATTACCCACAGCTCAAGTGGATAACCACAGTCACTTGTGGGGAGTAAACACACGTCACATGGATAGTAACTCTATTTTCATCAACCCTGTTTCCAAACTAACCTCATCCTTCTCTACCAACACTACACCCCCTATCTCCACCTCCCCAACCCTGGCCTCACTTACACCATTACTCCCTAATACCTCTAGCTCCCAACCCCCTCCTTTCTCCATACAACCCATACCCATATCTTTCATAAAAAAACTCCTCCAAAACCTAAAACCATGCTCTAATGCCCCTGATAACATACCCTCACACTTTCTAACTATAGCTGCTGAAGCTGTTGCCTTACCCATCACCATACTAATCAACCGTTCTATCCAAGAAGGTCATGTACCCCAGCTATGGAAAAAGGCCTTCATTATACCTCTGCACAAAGGGGGTAGCAATAATAATGTTACAAACTTCTGCCCTATTGCCATCCTATCCCCATCTCTAAACTCCTTGAAAAATGTATCCATCTTCAACTTCTTCCCTACCTTACCGACAATCACTTACTTACTCCATCACAGCATGGATTTAGACCTGACCACAGTACTAGCACTGCCCTTCTTTCCTTCTTAGAAATTGTTAACAAAGCCCGTGACTCTGGCTGCATAGTATCCACCCTCCTACTCGACCTCTTTAAGGCATTCGATACAATATCTCATAACCTTCTCCAAGCTAAACTCTCTAAACTAAACCTATCTCTCTCCACCCTCAAATGGTTTGATAGTTATCTCTCAAATAGACAACAAGCAGTCAAATGGAAAACAGCTATCTCCTCCTTCCTTGACACCCCCACTGGAGTCCGCCAGTGTTCCATACTGGGTCCCCTCCTCTTCAATATATTTATAAATAATTTCCATTGCTCAATCCCTAATGCAAAACGTATCCAATATGCCGACAATTCAACCATTATCTGTTCTGTCACCTCCATCCCCACACTGTTAAAGCTCACACAAGAAGCTTTGTCTACCACTGAACACTGGATGTCAATGCCTCAAAAACCAAACTAATGTTGTTTACCCCTACTAAAACAAACATCATTGGCAAGAATTCATTTTCCATCAAAAGCCATAACAATACATCTCTTGAATTAGTATCTGAGGCTAAGTTACTAGGAGTCATCATTGATGACCAACTCAAATTCACCTCTCACCTACAAATAAATATAAAAAAACCCCACCAAAAACTTGGCATGCTCTACTGCAACAATTGCTACCTTACTCCTGCTACTAAGTTTATTCTCTCTACCACATATCTCATCCCTTCTCTTCTTTACGGTGCTGCACTTCTTACAAACCTTCAATCCTCTCTTAAGACAAAACTCTCCTCTTGCTATTACAAAATTGCAAAGTTTGCCACAAGCCAAAAGTCTTCTACCCATCACTGTCTAGCCCTTTATCAATTAAATTGGTTAGAGCTGCTCAATTATCTCTCCTTTATCTAACTCACTCATGCCCACAAACTCATCTTCTCCCCCTCCCTATCCTCAACCTTCAAAATGCACCTCCCTGAACGACTATTAAGATCTAACAATCAAAATCTAGTAGAACTGCATAAACCTACCTGTCCCTCAGGCAAAAAACTCCTGTCCTTCGCCCTCACGCACCAATGGAACTCCCTGCCTCCATCCATCCGTACCACCACAAACCTCTCTTCCTTTAAAAACTCACTCCCACCTAATTTCTCAGTGGGATTGCCCCTGCTCCCACCCCTCTTAATCTTTCATCTCAGTCTTCTTCGACTCCATACATGGTTTTAGCAGGTACTGATCCATATGTAAATAACCACTCTTGATTTACAGTGCTGATGCTGTTTATCTCAGATATTGTCTCTGTTAAATGAAATATTCTATCTATAATTAGTATAACCTAAACTTTCACTGTCATTTTTTCTTTAGAAATTGTAGGTTTAAATGCAATTTTTACTAGTACTTTTGTACTTACTATAACAAAAAGAAAACTTCTATTGTAGTTTTGTTTTTGAAGTTTTTCTCCCCAGGACCCCATTGAAAACGAGTTCTTCTAGGCCCAATGGACTATCCTGGTTAACCAACTGCAAATAAAATAAAAATATATATATATTGTTGGGAGGGATATTCTTAGCTTACATCCTAGCTGTGTTTCTGTACTTATCCAGTAGTAGTCCCTCGGGTATTTCACCTTGCTGTCAAGCAAGCCTCAGACCACTTTCCCTCCATTTGGCAGTACCATAAGGTTTGTTATGCTGCCATCTGCTGCACACACAAACTGGCAGTTCAGGAATGGCCATCCCTTTCTCTGTATATATCGGTCTGCTTCAGGATGTACTGGGGTCTTGACAGTAAAGACACCCACACCTCCAGGTTAGTGGCAATGCACGAAGCATTGGAGACCATCCATGTGCAACTAACCATAGGCAAAACTGCTATACAACTTGTAGCATGCTAAAGACCACCCTCGCAATCTCAGGAACTCCATTCAGCCTTCCTGAAGACACTGGAGGATATGAATGTCTCACCAAATACCATCATGTTGGGTGACTTCAACTACCCAAACATAGACTGGGTGCATTACTCAAGCCCCAACACCCTAGCCCAAAGGTTCCTGGAATTCATCAACTCAAATGCGATGGAACAACTAGTCACCTCCCCCACAAGGGGAAATAATATACTTGACCTGATCATCACAAACATGGGGACAAAATGCTCAACACCAGAAGTATACCCCTCACTAGTGAGATCAGACCATAAACTAATAACCCTAGATATTCATATCCCACCTCCACCCCAGCACAAAGACCACAGTGAGAAACTTCTCAAAAGCCGACTTTACACTCCTTAGGACTGAAATGGTATCCTTCAAGCCCCCTGGGCCAGTGGAAACCACATTCCACACTGCTGAATCCTTCACAAATGCTTTCTACGGGCATCTCCAAGAATGCATGGATCATGCAATCCCATATAAAACCAAGACCCTTTCCACCAAAGGCAGGCATCCTATCTGGTGGACCCCAGCCATAAACAAACTTTATAACAAGAGAAGGAAGCTACTGCAAGACAGAGCAAAATCCCATAAAGGGATGGCATCCCTGATCAGCACTAGCAAAAAACTACGTTCGCTAATAAAATCATCAAAGGTCAACTTCGAGAGAAAAATCGCTAAGGACACTAAAGATAATCACAAGGCCTTCTTCAGTTATGTTAGAAACCTGAGCAGAAACCCTCAGATATGTGCAGAGTTAGTTCATAACGGCAAAAAATACACTGAACCCACAGATATTGCCAACATACTGGCAGACAGGTTCAGTGCAAATTTCTCCCCTCCCTCTCCCCCAAAAGACGAAATAAATATCTCAGATGAATGCAAACTCCCTGAAATCTCAGATGTCCAGGTGAGAGCTGCCCTCAGCAAAGCTAAAAATACAGAATCCATGGGACCTGACGGTGTCCTGGGTTGCGTGCTATGTGAACCCCTAGAGGAGCTAAACCCACACATAAGAACGCTGTTTAATCTTAGTCTTGCTACAGGATATGTCCTTGAACACTGGCGTACAGCTACAGTGGTCCCACTCCACAAAGGTGGCACCTCTACAGACCCTGGAAACTACCTCCCCATAAGCTTGACCAGCCTGGTCTGCAAAGCTATGGAAAGGATCATTATGGAACTCATAAACAAAGACATCAGGGACCTACAGACAATTAACCCTACCCAGTTCGGTTTTGTAAAAGGCAGATCCTGTCTTTTAAACCTGGTGGACTTTTTTGAAACAGTCACTAGAGCCATCGATGAAGGCAAAGCAGTTCATACAGCCTACCTGGATCTGGCAAAAGCCTTCGACACAATACCCCACTCAGGCATCATAGACAAGCTCAACAGCTTAAATGTAAACCCATTTGTCACAAGATGGGTTGCAAAGTGGCTAAAGGACAGAACCCACAAAGTCAGAATAGCTGGAGCTATGTCAGACTCTAAGCCAGTCACAAGTGGAGTCCCAGAGGGCTCTGTCTTGGGACCCCTCTTGTTCGGCATTTATTTCTCATATGTGCAGGCAAACATAGGGGGGTTGTGGCTGACAAAGTTTGCAGACTACTGCAAACTAGGCGCCATAGTCGACACACCAGCTGACACATGCATCCTCCAGAAGGGCCTCACAGAAACAGACGACTGGTGCCAGAGTCATGGCCTTAAACTAAATGCCAAAAAATGTATAGTCATCCCCTTTGGGAAAACAAAGTACCCACAAATTACCACATAGGTGGTAATCCATTAAGTACGGAAAAAGTAATCAGAGACCTGGGGACCCAAGTTGACAGTGACCTCTCATTTGACACCCATGTCGCCAAAGTGGTTAGAAAGACCTTCTACCTTGCCCACCTTATCATGAAGGGATTCACATCCAGATCAAAGGATGTCATTGTACCCTTATATTCCTCCCTTATTAGGCCTATGATTGAGTACAATGCCCCATTTGGTATGTACCTCAGCCGGCACCTGCAGCAGCTGGAGAGACCCCAAAAGTACCTTACCAAGAGGATCAAGGGTCTCCAGCATATGTCATATGCTGCCAGACTGAAAAAGCTCCAGCTTTATTCAGTAGCATACCGCCTGCTCAGAGGTGATCTGTGCCTTACGTACAAGGCCATGTCCAATTCAGAATTAATGGACATGCTACACCTCAAAAAATCCAAATCCATCAGAGCCATGAGAGCTAAAGATCTAAACCTCAGCACAAATATGAATAGGACATGCTGGAGGGACAGATTCATAACCCAGAGGCTTCCCACACTCTGGAACAGGATATCTGTCCACGTTAGGCAGAGCCCCTCACTGACTCTCTTCAAGAGAAATCTGGACGAATGGATGGGTGATCGTAGGTTTACCCCGGGGGTCATCTCTGTGTCATTGCTAGATAGAGGCACAGTAAACTAAATTTAATTTAAATTGTACACTTTTGTATCATTACATGGGGTAGCGAAAGCCACATACACTTTGGGTAGGCTTATAAATGCCCTAGGGCAGATAGCCTAGTACTATACTATGAAACTATGAAACTATCTATTGCACTAAGAACACGGGAGAAGTCTGCGATGTTTTAGAACTGGTGCATTACAGTTCTCCACTCAATGGCAGTGGATGGAAAGTGTATGTAGTCATCCACATTGCTGCACAATGCTACCCGGAATTTTGCCAGTATATGACTGGCAGTTGTCTGTGACACTCCCACAGCATCTCCCATGAGTCTTTGGAATGTGTGAAATTAAGTACACCCAGTCAGAGAGACACTTTGGTTTCAAGGGGAATGGGGTTTCTTCGCAGGGTCAGCACAGACGTGTGGGGCACAGATGCTGCAGACAACCTACACCAGCTATCTGTCCAAGTGGTACCTGTCAATTATTTGTTGAGCTGACAATTGGTTTAGTTACAGCCTTTGCTCTCACTCTAGCTGGCTGCCTAAAAGGACGCACAGCCACATCCTCATCCATGGCCTGAAGTACTGCAGCTTGTTGCAGTTCATTAACTACAGGTTGTGTTTTTCTTTTTTTTCTATTTTTTTTTTTGTGGCATTTTTATGGAATATGATATAATCCATACTAGTAGCTTCAATTCCTTGTAAGGCTGTATAGCATACACCGAGGATTTTGAAAACAGAGTTGATGTTGCAGTTTATAGCATTTAAGTTGCATTGGGTGTGCACAATTTGTTTTGGAATCAGATGGCTGTGTGCAGAATCCATAATTATCCTACGCTAAATAGCTAAGTACTCGGACTTCTTTCAGTATGTCTTCTGTAACTGTCTGCAGCTGGTGTGCTGATGTCTTCCTTCAGTATGCTGTGCTGTCTGCAAGTAGCTTTTGAATCCGACACACCATCACAGAGCTGAGTGTGACATCACTTTATAATCTTTCTTAGAAATGTTTCACCCCATCTTATAGACAGCGCTTTGAAATTTTCCTTGAGTTGCTTCTAAATTTAGTTATTTATTTATTTTTTTGTTTTTGTCTTCCAGGGTAGAGCACTGATCTCCATGGGCCTTTTTTATACTCAGCCCAGGAATAATGTCTGGTTAAGTGACTTGCTCAGAGTCACACAGTTAGGCAATGGAAGCTGAGTGAATCAAACGTACCACTGGACCTAAGGGAACACATCACACTTTGCATCACTGGTCGAGTTTTGTGAAAGTTAGTTTACTGAAAACTTAGCACCTATATTTTTGCATATTATGACATTGACAATATATTTTTTCTGAACCCTGAGGTTTGGAGGTCAACTTTTCCCAGGTGGATACCAACATCCATATCTTTCATTCTCTTCCCACTCCAATGTGAAAGTCCACAATCCAAAATTATTCTTTCTAAGGTAGGTTCCAGCACACACACTTTCATAAGCCAATTTTCTGACAGATGTTAAGTAAATTTCTCAGTTTACATGAAGCTGTAGTCTGGGTGTTCTAGGTGACACCTGTCATATTCAGGTTTTATGCAATATCTAACTTTCACATATGATCCAAAGTATTCATTCTGTTATTCCAGAACACTGGTTATGCTTGCATTAACCAGAAATAGTCAAATTATTGAGCTAACATATCACCATTTCATACAATGTGTTATCTCTGCAATGATTACTTACCACATAATTATCTGAAAATGGGAGATAAAATTAGATCAGTAAGGGCAATACATTGTCATTTAATACATTTTTCAACACACTACTTCTTCTTCTTCTTTTGGCTTTTCCCGGTTAGGGGTCACAAGAGCAGATCACTTGTCCGCTCATGATTGGCAGTGGAGTTTTACAGTGTCGAGTTGCCAGCCCGGCACCCAACCTTCCACAGAAGGCACACACACATGCACTCACACCTAGGGCCAATTTCGAGTGTCCAATCCACCTACAGCATGTTTTTGGGATGTGGGAGGAAACCGGAGCACCCGGAGGAAACCCACACGACCACAGAGAGGACATGCAGACTCCACACAGAAGGCACCCCAGCCAAGGATCGAACCAGGGAACCTCTTGCTGTGAGGTGACAATGCTAACCACTGCACCACTGTGGCCACCCTATTTTTCAACACACTACACGATAGAAAATCTCAGTATCAGGAAAAGCGCAAATAAGCAGAAATGGTTGTAATTCTATTAAACCCAGGCTTCAAGTTCAAAATGCATTAACGTGGAAAATATTTACTGTAACACTTTGGCTAAATAGTAGTTTTTTTCACTGAGTGTTTTATCAGAGTTTTCCTCTATGTCACAAGAAAAACTAACTTTGTTAGGGAATTCCATATACAATTGAGTCACTTTCACCTTAGCCCATGGGCTAATATAAGTTTTTTCCTTGGTGTACATCTACAGCCATGAGGTCTTCTTGACAGAAATGTAATGCATCCATTACATACCCTAGAAAATAACTAAAATTGGCAAAGGTAGCTAAGACCTGGACACCTCAGGTTTGGCAAACATTAAAACAGTTTATGCCAATATAAAGGAGTACCTTTAAGTTATAGAGATTCATGTGTGAGAGAGAGAAAGAAGAGCAATTCCACAATTCTTAGAACTGGTTTGTATGCAAGCTCTGGATGACTGACCAACTCTGACAATCTCCCTTGCTAGTATATATGCTGCTGTTACTTAACAAACATTTAAATAACATTATTTTTACTAAATTCCTTCTCTGCTTTCAGCTAGAGGTTTTCTTTCCACAATAACCTTAGGCAAACAAGTCCATGCATCTACAACACTCACTCTGTAAAAATACATCCTGATTTCACCTTGAATATGCCCCCATTATGTTCATCTTGTACCTCACTGGTCAATGTCATTCAGATCTTTTAAAATTTCTCTGGGGTACATCAAAAATGCTGTCATGTTGACTTCTTTGAAGCGGTCACCAAAGCTGTAGATGAGCGTAAGGTGGTACACACAGCCTATCTAGATTTTGCCAAGGCTTTCGACACCATTCCCCACTCTGGAATTATAGACAAACTCACAAAACTTGGTATAAATCCCTATGTCACAAGATGGGTTGCCAACTGGCTCACTGACCAAACCCACACTGTGAAAGTAGCAGACTCTAAATCCAACTTCAGACCAGTGACAAGTGGAGTACCACAGGGTTCAGTCCTAGGTCCTCTCCTCTTTGGTATCTACTTCTCTGAAGTACAGGCTAACACAGAAGGTCTTTGGCTAACAAAGTTCGCAGATGACTGCAAACTAGGAGCCATAATCAAATCTCCTAACGATGTGGATATCCTACAAAAGGGCCTCACTGAGACAGATGCCTGATGTCAAAGCCATGGCCTCAAGCTCAGTGCCAAAAAGTGCATTGTCACCCCTTTTGGTAAAAACTCTGTACCCATGAACTACCACATAGGTGGTAGTCTACTTAACACCAAAAGTGTGATAAGAGACCTTGGGACACAGGTGGACAGTATTCTCTCCTTTGATAATCACATCGCCACAGTAGTCAGGAAATCCTTCTACATGGCACACCTCATCACAAAAGGTTTCTCATCCAGGAAAAAAGAGGTCATTGTTTCCCTCTACTCATCACTCATTAGACCCATTGTAGAGTACAACGCCCCTTTTGGTATGTACCTCACAAGACATCTACAACAACTGGAAAGGCCACAGAAATACCTCACAAAGAGGATTACCTGCCTCAAACAGATGCCCTACGCAGACCGTCTCAAAAAACTCCAGCTTTACTCTGTCGCATATCACCTACTCAGAGGCGATCTCTGCCCAACATACAAAGCTATGTTAAACCCAGAGCTGTTGGACATGCTCCACATAAAGAAATCCCAATCCTTCCAAGCTACACGCTCTAGGGACCTAAACCTTGTCACTACAATAAACAGAAAATGCTGGAGGGATAGATTCCTGTCTCAGAGACTTCCCATACTCTGTAACAAACTACCTATCTATATCAAACAAAGCTCCTCATTAGCACTCTTCAAGAAAAATCTTGATGATTGGATGGGAGATAGGAAATTCACCCCGGGGATCACTTCTGTGGCTTGTTTGACAGGGGCACAGGAAAATAATTTTCTTGGAAGGCAAAAGCCAGGGTACCATTTGGCTAGGCTTATATAGGCCCTAGGGACAATCGCCTAGTACCTACCTATGAACCTATTACCCTTTGTTTTTAGTATGAAGAATTGAATTTTCCTTTATCTGTATATAATAAGCCTTCTGGGAGATTTATTTTTATCTTTTTTGAGGTCTTTCTCTGTGCTAGTTCTGTTGAGTCAATATACTTACATATATGAGGTGTGTAGGAATGTGTGCTGTATTCCAGGTATGGTCACAGCCACCACACTGATTGCCTGTTGAGAGGAAACGTACCTTTATCTACTGATGATGTGCTTACTGCCATTTTAGATTAACTGTCCACTTTTAGATCATCAGATAAAATTATGCAGAGGTTGACTTCCATTTTAGTTCCACCAATATGTAGCTTTTTTTTTTTTTTTTTTTTTTTTAGTATCACCCACTATATTACAGAACCTAGCAGTAAAGCAGTTTCACACATCTAACCATATTGCCAAACTTTATAGGTCACTTGCCATCCTATGAATATAATATTTACTAGTGGTCTGTCTGTAATCTGCAAAGTAATACACTTTTCCATCCAGACCCAACTCTGAAATGTCTTTGATACTAGTGTTAAAGAGAAATTAATATATTTACATAAATGCCTTGACTACACCTGTTTCTACTTCCACAACACTATTATAAAACAAGTGAAGGCACAGCTTGAAAAAATTCTGGCCAAATCAAGCCCATCTTCTATTGAATACATATCTCTTACTTAAACTAAGCAGCAAATATTTAGTTGCCAATTTGACTGCTGTATTTCATTTATCATTATATACTAAATCTGTACCTAAACTCCTTAAGATAGCTAACATTATTCCACTACCAAAGATTACCAGTTCGAATCAAATGACTTTGGGCCTATAGCCAACCTAGATCCAATAGCCAAAACATTTGAAGAAATTACATATAAATATTGCATTACTTTACTGAATATGACATTATTACTGACAAGCAGCATGGAATTAGACCCAGATATATATAGTCACTGCCACCTATCCCCTAATATCATCAACGAAAGTCGTGATGATGGCAGGCTTACAGGTGCTATATCCATAGGCCTCAAAAGTGCTTTCAAGTACAGCAACCATAACATACTACTGTATAAATGCAAGGCATGCTGAGGTGACGTGCTCAATTGGTTTAGTAACTACCTTTCAAAAAGAACATTCATTATTGCAAAGATTGACATAAATCCTAACCAGATGCCAAATTTCAAGAGTGTCCCACAGGGGTCAGTACTTGGCGCTTTACTATTCTGTTTACTTATTAATAACCTTGCTTGAACATTGCCTGCCCTGGATATCAATGTCTATGCAGCTCGCATCATCATTCAAGAGTTTCTTCTTCACAGACAGAACTAAATTAATCACAGCAAAATGAATCTACATCAATGTGGAACCGAATACACATTAACAAACTCACTTTAAATATTGAAAAATCTACAGGGATGCTTTTTGGGAACAAAAGAAAATTAGCATTATAGTCCCCCTTTACATTTTTGACCCATTCCATTCTTTGAAGTCAATGCCAGTGTCAACAGCCTCTGGCTGACTACATTTGGGGTCTATGGTTATTCGTCGAAAGGGAAAAGCATCAAATGGCATTACATCAAAAATGCTGTTTATCGAAACCTCCTCACCCCCCCCCGCTAATTATATATACCAACTCCAAGATCGCAGTACACTGGTGAAAGGGCAAATTTCCCTATGCCTACTGTAATGCGATCTTAGTCAGAAGGGCTCAATGAATGGCATGTGCGACAATATGTGCCGTTCGATGCTTCAGTCTTCAATGGATAGACATGTATCCCTAAATTTGCAGATAATTGCAAATTAGGAGCATTCATAGACTCCACGGCGGTGCAGCAGTAGTGTTATCGCCTCACAGCAAGAGGTTCTCCTGTTCAATTCTCGGCTGGAGCACCTTCTGTGTGGAGTCTGCATGTCCTCCCTGCGGTCGAGTTGTGTTCAAAAGACATGCGTAAATGGGTGTGCCTTTGTTGAAGGTTGGGCGTCGAGCTGGCACTTTGGCACCGTAAAAATCTACTGCCAATCATTAGTGGACCGGAGTTTCGCTGTGGCGACCCCTAACCGGGAAAAGCCGAAAGAAGAACAACAAAAGGAGCATTCATAGACTCCCCCACTGACACAGACAAATAACTGGTATCAAAGCCACGGAATAAAAAGTCATGTAACCCTGGTAGGTATAATATTGTCAACACACCCCTAAGAGTTGACCCAGTAGTCAGGGACTTAGAGACACACACAGATAGTGACCATCATGTGGCTACAGTGGTGAGGAAATCATTCTATGCTGCGCAACTTATAAACAATAGTATGGCATCTAGGTCCAAGGAAGTCATTGTTCCCCTATATTCAGCAATTGACAGACCTATCATTGAGTACAATGCCCCCTTTGATATGTACCTAACCAGGCCTATCCAGCAATTGGACTGTACACAGAGGTTCCTCACTAAAACACTATAGGGTGTAAGTAACATGTCCTATGCAGAACGCTTCAAGGCTCTATCCCTGTATTCTGTCTCCTACAGGCTATTGAGAGGAAATCTATGCCTGGCATACAAGGCATTGCCAGACCTCACCCTCACCACAAAACAAAAAGCACCAGAATTACCCATTCTAAAGACTTAAACCTTGCCTGGGATATAAATTGGATATGCTAGAAAGACAGTTATGTATTCCAGAGACTACCCATTCTCTGAAAAAGGCTCCCATCCATATGAAGCAGAGTTCTTCCATAAACCAATTTGCAACATAGTTAATTGGATGGAGAACATGAAATTCATCCCTCATTTGGCACCTATGTCTCTAATGGACACAGGCAGTCTGTAAATGGCTCACTTCCCAGGTCCCTGCTTGTAAATGTTTCATCTCCCAAGCCCCTGCTTACACTTATCAAGGGTACCAGAACTTGTCAGAAATTTGGAATGCATGGCTAGACTGAAAAAGGCCCTTGTGGTTGTTAGCCTAGTAAACACCTCTGAACCTATGAATTATTATAGCAGCCATATCATTTGTTTTTTCCTCTTAACGCTTCCCGACTCATAGGTACTTAAGAGAGAAACAAGGTCAAAGTGCTCAAAAAAAGAAAGACATCTGTCCACAGATATCAAATAAAGCAGGCATGATAATGAAGCTCTCACGGTAGGTGTGGTGAGTGGAAAAGATAACAGTGAGCCATGAGCTCAGATAGGACATATGCTAGCATTCCCTGTCATGGACGTCAGGCAAAAAACAATGTTCTGCACGTATGCTCAGTAAAAGAAAATAAAGCCTATGAGGGATGTTGTGGGAATTCAGCATTACTTGGCTGGCCTGATTCACTTTTCCTAAACTGAGATAATACATGCTTTCTTTATCATGTATACATGTTTTCTTTCAAAGAAAACATGTGTATTATCTTTTTTAGGCCATTTCTTTAGGAAAAAAATGAAATGAGCAAAACTCTTTTTCCTTTAGTGTAAGGAACACTCAGAGTACCAATGTACCCCCACACTATGCCACTGTTACTTTTATTAGTCAGGTGTTCTACAGCTTTTTTTCCTGCATGTCACAAGGAATGCTTTTTACCAGAGAACTCAATATACCTGTATAACTTAGTGTTGGCTGTACCTCTTGTTATGGAATCCAGAACTAACAACATAACATTTTCCTGTATGTATATACTTGCTGTTTATATAATCTCTTCTTGAAAGAATTGCTATTTCATTCCCTGAAGTGCAGTCACATGAGACAGAATTAGCCAAAACTTAGACACTTATGATTAGCAGGTTTGCTTTGTTTCTTAGCAAATCCATACATCCATCCTCAACCCCTTTTTCCCATTTTGCACATGGGATTGGGGTGTCACTTCAACAGTGACAATCATCTCAAGCCAAGGTTTACACCACTGGGTGGCTAACCCTGCAGCGGTAGTTCATCCATAACACTCACTCTCACACACACTCGCACCTATGGCCAATTTAGAGTGTCCAATCCACCTACTGCATGTCTTTGGAATGTGGGAGGAAACTGGAGCACCTGGAGGAAACCCACATGACCACAGGGAGGACATGCAGACTCCACATAGAAGGCACCCCAGCTGAGAATAGAACTGGAGAACCTCTTGCTGTGAGTTGACAATGCTAACCGCTGCACCACTGCAGCCATCCCCAAGCAATTCTTAGCGAATGTGTCACCAAAAAGGAAAGGTTTAACTTAGAAGATATGCACATGAACATTAAGAATGTATTACAATTATAGAATCTGTTTGTAGGTAATAATCCCTTACAAATACAGAATCTCTTTGTAGGTAAGGATCTATTATCCCACACAGACCATTTACCTTCCTGCCTCATGTATAAGTTGCAGCTCCTTATTAGTTAATATCCTAAATCTTCCTATGACTAAGTCCTCACAGGTCTGGTCAACACTTCCAAACTGAACTGCTGGGACTGACAGACAGCTACAGCTAGTATTTTTATTTATTTTGTTAACTGGATTGAGACCCACTTTCAATGCAGGCCTTGCTCACAACCACATAACAAGCAACTTAAGACTGAAAGAATGAACCCCAGGACTACAGCATGGACCTCCTTAGCAGCTTGTAGGCTTAATCCTCTGCACTAATACTAGAAAGTGGGCTCAGGACTTTGTTCACTCTTCATATTTTGGGAAAGACATAATTGTGTTGGCCACTATTATAACATGTCTTGGTATGTATATGCTGCATTTTCTGACGAAACCATATTTGCAGCTATCTTTTGCAATAGGTCTTTGAGTCACAGGAATGCAGCCTATATCAGATTACCCTGTTTTGTTGTTTAGACATGTTAGGCACTTTTACAGTGTGCTATTGTCTTTGTTCACTGTCCTGGGTCACTCTGTTTTTAACCCACACAACTACTCATCACTTCCAGCTGCGGCTGCTGGGACAAACAGATGGATCGTAATACAGCCAGACATACATCTAGAGTTGATTAAGTCTGGTCTACACTTTGCTCATCGCCTCCTTTGTTGGGTGTTCCTTACTCACCACAAATAGACTGATTGTCTTCCTTATGCAGTCTGTTATACACCAAGTCCCTTAAGTTGTACACTTCCCATTGATCTCTACTAAGTTACTTTCCCCATTCAAAACCTTCCTATCACTTCAATGACTGTTGACTGGACTGACTATTTATTGCTCCTTAAAAAAGTGAGGAAAGGTCTAAGGGTGGGTGCTGGAAGAGCATAAATGTCCACGTTGCCCAGTTGCCTTGTATTTTCTATGATTTCTTTGACAAGTCTACCAGATTAAAATGCCTGAAGGAAAAAAAACTCTCCCCAACTCCCAACCAGCGCTTTTGTCAAAATCTTGATCCTACCTCTTCTTATTCTGGAGAAATATGAACTTCTCAAGTCAGCCTGATTCAGAAGAAAACGTTCTCCCCCATATTCAAGATCTGAGTGGACACATAAGCACCTTTCTTCCAGGGGAACAAGATCTCATAATAGACCACAGCCTAACTTAAACTGAACTAAAAATGAATGATAACACAAACACACACACATTGCAAAATCACTACCAGCTGTCATGGAAAGACCTGGCCACAGCAGACAGACAGACAGACAACACAGGGTCAGAGGAACCAAAGTGGATCTTGACTGATTTTTTTTTTTTTCTGTTGAAATCTGACTGGCTGTTTACAGTATTTGATGTTAAGCTTTGATTAGGATTTGAAGTTATAATACAAGTCTAATGGTTAGAATAAAATCTTGAATTAGAATGAAAATGAAAGTGCTCATCTAACTTTTGTAACTTGGATGTTTTGATTTGAGCAAAAACATTTTTTAAAGGACAGTGAGCTCACAGACTCTGTCTTCAAAGGTTCATAGGTGTTTATGAGGATAACAACCACAAGGGGATTTTTAAGCCTAGCCATGCATCCCAAATCTCTATCAAGTCCTGGTACCCTTGATAAGTGTAAAACAAAAGTCGATACTGTGGTAACTGGAGACTTCAGAAAACAAATACTGAGCAACAAGACAACAACTCCAACGCCAAAAAGATTTTATTCCACCAAGCAAATCTTTCGGGTAAACCACCCTTCTTCAGTGCTAATATTCCATAATGACAACTGACTTTAAATAAGAACAGATACAAATCACATGATCACAGTAAGCCTATCAAAATAACCCTCCCATTTAAAAAATACAAATGTTAAAAGCCATGTTATAACAAAATGTACATGTACATACATATATAAATACATGTCTAAAGATTTTGCTGTTGTCTTCTAACTAACACAGGTTTAATACTAACAGAGTTATTCAGGCCAGGTTTATAATCATACTGCAACTTGACAATCCATTCATACTCTTTGTTATCCAATATATTCTTTACATTGCCACCTCTGACTTCTTTAAGAACTACGTCCATAGCCCTAAACGTAAAATAATGTTCAGGACAATTAACCATAATATGCTTACTTAGCGCATTTGTTTAAAATTTTCTATGAATGTCTGATTTGTGCTCAATAATTCGCTTCTTTAACTTTCTAGTGGTTTTACCCACATAGAATGATGAGCATTTAACACAGGTTGCCAAGTAGACCACATTTACACTGTTATAATTAGCTGAACACTGGAAAACATACTGTTTATGAGTTATGGGATGAACAAATAGATTATTATGTGTAAAGATATTACAACAACTAGTAGCAACTATACTAGCAACATCCATTTCACTTACTCTCCTAACTCATACATCCTGCTCTTGCATGTACTAAGCTATTTACAATGAATATATTAGAATGCACCTCTTAAGTGCAAGGTTCCTTAAGATGTAATGGCTTCTCAGTATTCATATTGTAATGTTTTTCACGAGTCTGTATTATTTGTAATGATTGTAACCTAAAACCTTTCTGTAATCTTGTTTGTTTTTGGAGCTTTTCTCCCCAGGACTCCATTGAAAACGGGTTCATCTTGGCCCAATGGACTATCCTGGTAAACCAACTGCAAATAAATAAATAAAACTACAATTCATACACTGAATTGTTCTAGAATTACTCACAAAAAAAAAACCCTTACCCAATGGCAGCACCTAATTTGCAATCACCTGCAAATATAGTCACCTAAAGGCCATTGACATTGGCCTTCACTTCAGAGAAGTAAATTACAGAAAGAAGCAGTCCCAGGACCAATCCCTGAGGGACTCCGCTTATGACTGGTTTCTTTGTAGAGGTAGACTCTCCAATTCTAACTTCCTGGGTCCTGTCTATGAGCCAGCTGGCTATCCACTAGATATTTTTCTTATTCTGTTTTGTTTTATGACTCAAATGGTCTTGAGTGCATATAATACAGGGGGCGTCTGGTAATTTAATGGCAATAGTTTGAAAAAAAAAAAAAAAAAAATATATATATATATATATATATACACACACACACACACACACACACACACACACACACACACACACACACACACACACACACATATATATATATATATATATGCAAATACATACATGTGCACACAAAATGTTTAAAAGTCTGACAATTGAGTTTATTAATATTGATAGACAGATAGATAGATATATCATTCTTATTTTATAAATTCATAGGTAGTTACTAGGCATACAGTCCAGGAGACTATTAATGTGCCTATTTCAAATTCCCAATTGTCCCAAAGCACAGTCTGGTTAAGTAATGTGTTTAGATTCATGAAGTAGGCAAATGGAGGTTGACAGAATTAAGCTGTGGATTACAGAAAGCAGCTAACAGTCCAATGCCTTAGTTCTCTGCATTAATAGAGAGAGCTTGGACACAAGCTGCAATAAGACTGGAACTACTGTATACTCAGGAAAGAGAAGCAGTTTGCATAAAGTAAGTAGATAATAGACAATAATGAAATAGAATTTTGCTAGGTTATGCTCCACAGGTCTTGATGACTACATACACTTTGAAGAAAAAGATCAATAGAAGTCAGGGATCAGACAATGGTGGATTATGTAAACAGCACATGAGCAATGACATTTATGGTTTAGTATAAAGTTGTGCCTTAGCAGCACTGTAAACTCGGTTTTGCAGGTTAAGCATCTATGTGAACTGAAGAAAACTATCCAGTGCTTGGGTGAGAACTACAATTCAGAAGGCAGAATTTCCCAACAGCTTCTTAATTGTATTTTTCTGTTACTTTAGCTCACAGTGTCTAGCATCAGTTTTATCAGGAGTGGCCTTAGGTCATCTGGCGCCCTAGGCAAAAGGGCTCCCCTTTGCCCCCTCCACACTTCCTGGTGCCCCCATCCTGGTCTACCTACACTGAATAATTACTGGAAAAGTGCCCCTGGTAGACTGGTGCCCTAGGCGGTCGCCTAGTTGGCCTATGCCTAAGGCTGGCTATGAGTTTTATGATTATCATGATACTGTTATTGGCTTTACATTTATATTCTGTGGTATTTCATCATTCTGTATTTTTCAAGTTTACAATTTAAGAAGTCTGCAACATTTATTTTATTTATTTAATTATTTTACATTTGTTAACCGGGAAATTCTGACTGGACCAGGTCCATTTACAGCAGAGGCATGGGGAGAAAAGCTCCGAACATTGGTACAACAAAAAGAGACAATATAATAAAAGTAAAAATAAAAATAATTTATACAGTGCTGTGCAATGATCATGTAAAAAATACA
Source organism: Protopterus annectens (assembly GCF_019279795.1). Classification (NCBI taxonomy): domain Eukaryota; kingdom Metazoa; phylum Chordata; order Ceratodontiformes; family Protopteridae; genus Protopterus; species Protopterus annectens. Next base: position 1,597,849,236 of record NC_056732.1, read on the forward strand.
ACGTGGAGTAAACATTTAACCATACACACACTGAAATTATGTATCACATATTGGATGACGTTAGGCATTTTCCAGCAGAAAGCAGGCAGAAATGTACATTTAATGTGCAGGTATATAATGTTGTGACAAAGGAGAGGAGCAGAAGCCGTGCAAGAGTAGTAGCAACTAATAGTCAGAGTAACTGGCTGGGTTTTGAACTGTAGAGGGTTAAAGTGAATAGTTAGGAAGTTGGAAAGAGAAGGGGGAGATGGAAGAGTGAGGGTCAGTTAAGTGATACATTTTGCATAAACAACTTACTGCTACTTGCCAATTACTCAATAATCATTAGGCTCAGTCATGAGAGACATTTACCACTCTGCATAAATAACAAAGGTATTATTTATTATCTGAAGTTATCTTCTGCCCACAAAGGGTTTTATCAGAGAAGACTAAACACACATTTAAAATTCTGTAGAAAAAAGTTAGATTAATCTGTTCTTACTTGGTTGAAATAGTTTGTACATCAAGCAATGATTTCACAAAGGATGGTCTACAAACCAAAATGATCTGTGAATAGGCAGGGAACCATATAATTAAAATATTTAACTCTCTTGTTTTAAATTAGCACCTAAAGTGATTATAATATAACTATCTCCTTAAAAAAATAGAGGTGAAAAATCTTTAACTCTTTATCTACACAGCTGCCTTTTTCCTGAGCTGAGACTGAAATTAGACATCTGTGATCACTGTTCTACCCTGGTTAAAGCATTCAAATAATTAATTAGATACATAAATAATAAAAATATTGACATCTATGTTGACCTCTACAAAACTGTCCATGCAAAGACATCAATAAATCTATAAGAAGCCACTTGCACTGAAATAAATCACTAGCTTTGTTAAAAAAAACACTATCAGACAACTTTTAAGTCTCTCAAAAGTGTGACATGCTATGTACAAAGTACTATTGACAATGTAGTTTGTTGTAATGTGTCATTTTGTATTATGCCATGCATTTATCTTTTGTAAATTGCTTTACTTTGAAGTTATTGCATGTAATAAGAAAATTACAAAATTTTCATTAATATATTTATTTACTTATTCACATTTGTTTACTGAGAAAGTCCAACTTGGTCAAAAGTACCCTTTTATTTTATTTATTTATTGACATTTGTTAACCGAGTTTGTCCAACTGGGTTTGTGGCCCATTTTCAGTGGAGACCCAAGGAGCAAAGCTCCAATAAATGAACAAATTACAGAAAAATTGGAATTTTAACATCCAAAAGATGAACATTATACAAAAAAAGAAAAAATGTATTTTAACATTGAGATTCAGTTTTACAAAAACATTTAAATAAAAGGTAGATACGGAAATGCATGCACACAACTGAGTAGATAACAAAAGTAAGTACAAATCCCAAAGATAATGGAGTACTTATGTGAGAGAGGAGGGAGGAAGAAACGTCGTTTACTGTGGGTGCTTACGTTGGTGCCTGACAATGACAGAGTTAGGAGTTAAGCAATTAAAATTTGAATTTTTCTTTAAAGTGTGTTGGGTGGCTGATGGAACATATATCTAGAGGGAGTTTGTTCCAAGCTTGTGTAATTGAGTATTTATATAGGAGTTTGCCTATTTTTTTTTTTTTTTGGTTAGTATCGACACTGAAAAACCTCCACTGCCAGTCATGAGCAGCAGGTGATCCGCTGTGGTGACCCCTAACCGGGAAAAAGCCAAAAGAAGGAGAAGAAGAATGTGTGCAGTAGTTGCTGACTGGAGGTGAGGAGAATCCGAGGTGGCGTATAGATAGAGACGAACAAAGAGAGAGCAGGACAAGATGCAGGCTTATTTAGGATGAACTGTAGCATTTGAAATTGAGATAGAAGTAGAAGTTTGGGGAATTCAAGCCACTGGAGCGAGTTTAAAGCAAGGCAGTGATGTGTATTGTAAGGTGAGTTTGTGACAAACCTAGCTATTTTATGGTAGGTTTGTTGGAGTTTGTTCAGGGTTGTGGTTTGAATGTTAGTGAATACAGGGGCAGCATATAGGAAAGAGGGAAGGAGAAGGGCTTGAGCAAGGGAGAGTCAAGCATTGGTAGTGAGAAATGTTTTTACTGCGGTATAATAAACCAAGTTTCTGGTTGGTTCTTTTTATACCTTGGAGCAGGTGGAGATTGAATTTGAGTTTGTCATCAATGATGACTCCCAAGAGTTTTGTGTGAACTTTTGGTTGGATTAAAGTCTTATTAGTGGAAGTTATTTCAAAGGTGGATTTGTGCTGAGTGAGAGATTGAGGCAGAAAGAGTAAGAGTTTGGTCTTTCTGGGGTTAAGGATAAATAGATTATTGCATAACCACTGTTCTGTGGATAGAAATGCCTGTTGAGTTAGAGTGTGGAGTTTAGAGATATTATCGGAAATAGAGATGAGGATTGAGTCGTCAGCATATTGGATGAGGGAGGATTCTTTACAGGATGTATAGAGATCGTTGGTAAAGACAATGAACAGGAGAGGACCCAAGATGGAACCTTGTGGTACTCCGATAGGAACAGATATGAATGGACAGGTGGAAGAATGCTATTTGACATATTGCTGCCTGCAGGATAGATAACTGGAGACCCAGACTATGGTAGAAGAAGATAGATTTAGGTGTTCAAGTTTAGATAGAAGCAGGGGGTGGGAGACAATGTCAAAGGTTTTGGAAAAGTCAAGGAAGTGACAGGATATGAGTTTATTGTTATCCAGGGTCTCTGCTATGGTATATGTGAAGGAAAAGAGGGTGGTGTTGGTGCTTTGGTTAGGATGGAAGCCATGTTGAGAGGGAGTGAGCAGATTGTTCAGGAGGAGATGGTTGAGAAGCTGAGAGTGTATGCATTGTTCAAGTATCTTAGAGAGGGGAGATAGAATGGTTATGGAACGATAGTTGGGGTGTGTAGAGTTACCACCTTTGTGCAGGGGAATGGTGAAGTAGATTTTCCAGAGGGAAGGGACAGTGGATTCCTGACTGGATCTATTAATTAGGATAGATACAAGATAGGCTATGGAATTGGCAGCAATATTGTGGAAAGTAGGAGGTAGGTTGTCAGTGGAGAGAGAGCAGCATTTAAGCTTTTGAAGAAGAGCTCTAATGTAGGAGGTTGGGACTGAGTGTAAAGAGAATGGAGTATTACTAGGGGGGTTTGGGGGTTAGGCAGAGAAGTAGTGTTAGATACATATATAAATACATATCTAAAGATTTTGCTGTTGTCTTCTAACTAACACAGGTTTAATACTAACAGAGTTATTCAGGTCAGGTTTATAATCATACTGCAACTTGACAATCCATTCATACTCTTTGTTTTCCAATATATTATTTACATTGCCACTTCTGACTTGTTTAAGAACTACGTCCATAGCCCTAAATGTAAAATAATGTTCAGGACCATTAACCATAATATGCTTACTTAGAACATTTGTTTAAATTTTTCTATGAATGTCTGATTTGTGCTCAGTAATTCACTTCGTTAACTTTCTAGTGGTTTTACCCACATAGAATGATGAGCATTTAACACAGGTTGCCAAGTAGACCACATTTACACTGTTATAATTAGCTGAACACTGGAAAACATACTGTTTATGAGTTATGGGATGAACAAATAGATTATTATGTGTAAAGATATTACAACAACTAGTAGCAACTATACCAGCAACATCCATTTCACTTACTCTCCTAACTCATGCATCCTGCTCTTGCATGTACTAAGCTATTTACAATGAATATATTAGAATGCACCTCTTAAGTGCAAGGTTCATTAAGATGTAATGGATTCTCAGTATAAATATTGTAATGTTTTTCACTAGTCTGTATTATTTGTAATGATTGTAACCTAAAACCTTTCTGTAATCTTGTTTGTTTTTGGAGCTTTTCTCCCCAGGACTCCATTGAAAACGGGTTCATCTTGGCCCAATGGACTATCCTGGTAAACCAACTGCAAATAAATAAATAAAACTACAATTCATACACTGAATTGCTCTAGACTTATTCACAAAAAAACCCTTACCCAATGGCAGTACCTAATTTGCAATCATCTGCAAATTTAGTCACCTAAAGGCCATTGACATTGGCCTTCATAAAAACTTAGACTCTACGAAAGAAACTGAATAAAACCCAAAAGAGTGGCAAGACAAATGATACAGTCCACTGTAAAAAGTTTATTGTGTGAGCGCTTTCATGCACAATACTACGTGCACTTCTTCAGACACATACACTTCCAAAGACATTTGTTTTATAAATGAATAATTAAAACACAATTGGTTTCAATTAAACCACAAGTCTACAATTTAAAAAGACAGCTGTCCTCTTAATAAAAATAATGTATATTCAAATACAAAACACCTAACCTGGAGTGATGTATATAACTGCATAACATAAACATACATCACACTAAACATACACAATGAATATAACAAAACGAATAAAACCTGAACTTCATAACTGGATCACAGTTAGAAAAACATTTGAAGACATCTGTTATAAAAAATTAACGTTCCAATGCCTTGAGTTTAAGTAAACATTTAATGGAACAAACATCATTAATTCCTGGGTAAATGTGGGCATTAGTTTTTAACTGCCACAACAACTCCTGTTCCTCCAATTTCAAGTGCCAAGGTCCACCTCCAGGATTTTTTGCCACCAACTGAACAACTACGAATTTAAAAAAATGTGTATTATTTTCTAATATGTGCTTTACTAAGGCATTTGTACTCATGCCTTTAGAAATAGCGTAGATATGCTCATAAATCCTATGTTTCAATTGGCGCTCGGTATTGCCAAAATAAAATGCAGGGCATACTTGGCACAAAGCTGCGTACACCACACCATGGCTTTCACAATTAAACTTATCATAGATGGAATATTTCATTCCTTTAACATTAAAGGAATTGCCAGTTAGGATGTACTTGCAATAATTGCATCTGCCGCATTTGTACATGCCTTTCTGTTGTTTATGCTGTTTAAGTGGCAATTCGAGCAATGATTTCAAATTTGCGCCTTTTTTAAAAACTATTATAGGTCTATGACCTAGGGTCTTATTAAGAACCTGTTGTTGTGAGATAATATCCCAATTATAGTTTAAAATGTCCCTAAGGCATGCCGACATATTAAACTGGGTTAAAAAGCTAGTAACATAACTATTATCTTTAGTTTTCGCTAATTTTACCTGTTCATTATTACTTATGGGGACCACCTCATGATTAACTAACAGAGGACCTAGAACACCTTGAGATCTCTCATCCTGAACTTCTTTACTTAAGTTTTGAATCAACCTTATGGGATATCCTCGACTAAGGAACATAGCTTTTAAATTATCACATTCTTGCTGAAAATCGTCTTCATCTGAACACATTCTAGATGCCCTCATGAGTTGGCCTTTGATTATCCCTCTCTTTTGAAAAAATGGGTGATGACTAGAAAAATGCAAAAAAGAATTACTATAAAAATGTTTCCGATAAATCAAAGATCTGAACCTATGATTAACTACATCCTTGTATAATTGGATATCCAGAAAGTTAATATTATTATCATCATACTGATATGTAAATTCTAAAAATGAGGTAAATGAAGTCATGACATCAATCAAAATTTGAGCATCATGCTTAGAACCCTTCAAGATGATAAAAATATCATCTTGGTAACGGGTATACCAAACCACCATGTTGTTAAAAATGGGGTGAGGGAACAAATAAGTGTGTTCCCAATATGCCATTACGGCATTAGCAAAGCTCCCCCCACAAGGGGAGCCCATAGCTATGCCTGACATCTGCAAAAAATACTCACCCTGAAACATAAAAAAATTATTTTTTAAAACAACATCTAAGAGAGAGATAATCAGATTGATGTCCAATCCTGGGAGATGTTTAATATGTAAAAATTCCCTTACCCATTCCATCCCTAAATTCTGGGGAATAACAGTGTATAGATCTTTAATATCCACTGTTAAAAACCCATAGGAGACATCAAATGGAATATAATTCAAATGATTTAACACATGCCATGAATCACGGCATATTTGAGACTCAGTTTTCAAGACATCTTTTAACTTGCCATCTACCCATTTAGCACACGCATAAGTAATAGATTTATGTCCATCAATGATGGGCCTGAAAGGAGGATCTACCATGCTCTTGTGAAGTTTCGGAACTCCAAAAATAACTGGAGTCAAAGGTGCTGGCATAGTTAGATAATGGTACAATTCTAGAGAGATGCTTGCTTCGATAAATAAATCACTTAAATAATTTTTTATGTGTTGATACGCTTGATTTAACTCATTGAGTGAAATTTTATTATAATTTGACGTTAAAAGCATCTTCCGCATCCTATCAATGTACTCACATTCGGTCATGAAAATGGCCCCCCCACCCTTATCTGGTTGCATCACGAGAATCCTATGTATTTTAATATATTCAATGAACTGCATCTCATCTTTAGAAAAATTGCTAACACATCTAGACATATTACAATGATAATCAGCAATAGCAGCTCTAAAATCTCTGACATTCATTCAAATAATGCTAAATTGATATCTAAGGGGGGGTTGAAAGTACTTGTGACTCTCTCATCAGAGAGCGCACCACTAAACATACCAAACATTGCTTTTAAATTCAACTTGCGTGTATATACCATAAGATCACATAATATCCGAGCTAAATTTGGCTTACAGTGTGGTACAAAGTTAAAACCTTTAGCCAAAAACTCAACCAATTGCTGGGAAATGGCCAATTGAGTAAAATTATACACATTAAAGTCATGGTTATTACTCTGCAATATGCAAAAATGTCTTGACTGCTCAACTGGGATTACCTCCTGCGTCGGTTGTTCCTCTTCCGCTGTGGACGTTGATTCCAACTGGTGTTCGTCCTGGAGGTTGTGGACTTGGGGTTGTTCCTCTGAAAACCCTGATTATTATCTTGTTGAACTGGATGTTGGTTATTTTGGTTTTGTTTGGAAATACGTTCACTTCGACGTATTTCACCATTAGACACTCTATTATTAATAGGAGTAGGTTCAATGATGTCATCAACTAGTGCCCTAGAATTATCACTTGTAACCATAGTGACTGAAGACACTGCTATGTTCTGAGCAAGCTCGGCATATCTTAAAGTTGGATCAGGGTACGCTTGATTTTGTTGATATGCCAACTGATCACGGTTCATTTTACGTTTTTTGGTTTCCGTGATTTTTGTAATTAAAGCATCAATACTGGAGAAAATTCTCCTATAATCATACTCGTACTTAGTAAACTCAGAATCGGAAATGATGTCATTGTCCAAATTGTCCAATTGGTGTTTTAATTCTACCATTTGTTTGTCATATTGGTCGATGAGAAAATTCAGAAAATCCAAGCCTTGTTTGTTAAAAAACTGGATTAGTTGTAAATAAAAATAAGAGTTTTTAATAACGCCTGATGGAAATTTCCATTGGTGTAGATCTTTAGGGACAATAGCTAACCTGATACATTCTTTGAAATATAAAATTTCGATCTGCAATTTTTTATATTTCATTAAACACTGATCGAACTGTTTCAACTTCAAAACAATGTTATTATTATTACTATTTACTTGGTTTATGGAATTGCTTGGAACAGCGCTAGTATCAGGTACTGAAAAAATGGTAGCCATATGAACAAAGTCATTCAAATTAGGTAATCCATGTATATGACTACTTACTGCATTTGTATTGCTATTGTTAGCACTGTTAATAGGAATATTGTTCACTGTATCCTCAGATTGGTTACCGACATAGTTACCCAACAAAGATGTAGATGTCGGCTCACCATTGCCTGTTAGACTAGATGTAGAAACCAGTACAGGAACAGGTAAATTGCGGGAAATTGTGTGAGAAGTATTAAAAGTAACTCCAGGTCCAGGTCGTACAACGGCTTCACCATCTTTCGTCTGGTCGGACATTCTCCTCTCCAGATCATCAACTTGTTGCGTCAGCTGTTGTATTAATGCTGTAAGGATCACCATCATGAGTATTCATACCGGAACCATTAAGACTGGTATCAAACAGGGACTGAGACTCCGTGTTGCCACTACTAACTGCCATAAAAACTTAAACTCTATGAAAGAAACTGAATAAAACCCAAAAGAGTGGCAAGACAAACGATACAGTCCACTGTAAAAAGTTTATTGTGTGAGCGCTTTCATGCACAATACTATGTGCACTTCTTCAGACACATACACTTCCAAAGACATTTGTTTTATAAATGAATAATTAAAACACAATTGGTTTCAATTAAACCACAAGTCTACAATTTAAAAAGACAGCTGTCCTCTTAATAAAAATAATGTATATTCAAATACAAAACACCTAACCTGAAGTGATATATATAATTGCATAACATAAACATACATCACACTAAACATACACAATGAATATAACTAAATGAATAAAACCTGAACTTCATAACTGGATCACAGTTAGAAAAACATTTGAAGACATCTATTATAAAAAATTTACGTTCCAATGCCTTGAGTTTAAGTAAACATTTAATGGAACAAACATCATTAATTCCTGGGTAAATGTGGGCATTTAGTTCACTTCAGAGAAGTAAATTCCAAAAAGAAGCAGTCCCAGGACCAATCCCTGAGGGACTCCGCTTATGACTGGTTTCTTTGTAGAGGTAAACTCTCCAATTCTAACTTCCTGGGTCCTGTCTATGAGCCAGCTGGCTATCCACTAGATATTTTTCTGATTCTGTTTTGTTTTATGACTCAAATGGTCTTGAGTGCATATGATACAGGGGGCGTCTGGTAATTTAATGGCAATAGTTTGAAAAAAAAAAAAAATATATATATATATATATATATATATATATATATATATGTATATGTATGTGTATATATATATATATATATATATATATATATATATATATATATATATATATATATATATATGTATATATATATATATATATATATATATATGTATACATATATATGTATATATATATATATATATATATATATATATATATATATATATATATATATATGGTTCCCATTCAGAAGCCTGAAACATCATAAGCCTGAAAATCAAAATCCTGAAACCAAAAGCCTGAAAATTCAGAATCCTGAAAACTCAAAATCCTGAAAGCCCAAAATCCTGAAAGACCAAAATCCTGAAACTCAAAATCCTGAAAACACAAATAATGCTAATATGTCACTATAAAGACACTAATATCTACCAACTTACCCTGACCCTAACCCTAACCCTAAGGTCCGTCAGTATCGCACACTCACCTGACCAGCCCTAAACCTAACTCACTTAAACCGCCCCTAACCCCAATATTTGTCACTATTGCATACATGCCTAACCTGCCCTAACCCTAACTCACTTAAACCGCCCTAACCCTAAAATAAAACCAACTGCACACTTACCTGACCCCAACGCATGACCTAACACCACAGGGCTAACAATAGCAAAGCCACAATGACATCAGTATGTCTATTTTGTGTTTTCAGGATTTTGAGTTTCAGGATTTTGGTCTTTCAGGATTTTGGGCTTTCAGGATTTTGAGTTTTCAGGATTCTGAATTTTCAGGCTTTTGGTTTCAGGATTTTGATTTTCAGGCTTATGATGTTTCAGGCTTCTGAATGGGAACCATATATATATATATAATATATATATATATATATATATATATATATATATATATATATATATATATATATATACACACACATACACACACATATATATGTGCAAATACATACATGTGCACACACACAAAATGTTTAAAAGTCTGACAATTGAGTTTATTAATATTGATAGACAGATAGATAGATATATCATTCTTATTTTATAAATTCATAGGTAGTTACTAGGCATACAGTCCAGGAGACTATTAATGTGCCTAGTTCAAATTCCCAATTGTCCCAAAGCACAGCCTGGTTAAGTAATGTGTTTAGATTCATGAAGTAGGCAAATGGAGGCTGACAGAATTAAGCTGTGGATTACAGAAAGCAGCTAACAGTCCAATGCCTTAGTTCTCTGCATTAATAGAGAGAGCTTGGACACAAGCTGCAATAAGACTGGAACTACTGCATACTCGGGAAAGAGAAGCAGTTTGCATAAAGTAAGTAGATAATAGACAATAATGAAATAGAATTTTGCTAGGTTATGCTCCACAGGTCTTGATGACTACATACACTTTTAAGAAAAAGATCAATAGAAGTCAGGGATCAGACAATGGTGGATTATGTAAACAGCACATGAGCAATGGCATTTATGGTTTAGTATAAAGTTGTGCCTTAGCAGCACTGTAAACTTGGTTTTGCAGGTTAAGCATCTATGTGAACTGAAGAAAACTATCCAGTGCTTGGGTGAGAAGGCAGAATTTCCCAACAGCTTCTTAATTGTATTGTTCTGTTACTTTAGCTCACAGAGTCTAGCAGCAGTTTTATGATTATCATGATACTGTTATTGGCTGTACATTTATATTCTGTGGTATTTCATCATTCTATATTTTTCAAGTCTACAATTTAAGAAGTCTGCAACATTTATTTATTTTATTTATTTATTTATTTTACATTTGTTAACCGGGAAATTTTGACTGGACCAGGTCCATTTACAGCAGAGGCATGGGGAGAAAAGCTCCGAACATTGGTACAACAAAAAGAGACAATATAATAAAAGTAAAAATAAAAATAATTTATACAGTGCTGTGCAATGATCATGTAAAAAATACAACGTGGAGTAAACATTTAACCATACACACACTGAAATTATGTATCACATATTGGATGACGTTAGGCATTTTCCAGCAGAAAGCAGGCAGAAATGTACATTTAATGTGCAGGTATATAATGTTGTGACAAAGGAGAGGAGCAGAAGCCATGCAAGAGTAGTAGCAACTAATAGCCAGAGTAACTGGCTGGGTTTTGAACTGTAGAGGGTTAAAGTGAATAGTTAGGAAGTTGGAAAGAGAAGGGGGAGATGGAAGAGTGAGGGTCAGTTAAGTGATACATTTTGCATAAACAACTTACTGCTGCTTGCCAATTACTCAATAATCATTAGGCTCAGTCATGAGAGACATTTACCACTCTGCATAAATAACAAAGGTATTGTTTATTATCTGAAGTTATCTTCTGCCCACAAAGGGTTTTATCAGAGAAGACTAAACACACATTTAAAATTCTGTAGAAAAAAAGGTAGGTTAATCTGTTCTTACTTGGTTGAAATAGTTTGTACATCAAGCAATGATTTCACAAAGGATGGTCTGCAAACCAAAATGATCTGTGAATGGGCAGGGAACCATATAATTAAAATATTTAACTCTCCTATTTTAAATTAGCACCTAAAGTGATTATAATATAACTATCTCCTTAAAAAAATAGAGGTGAAAAATCTTTAACTCTTTATCTACACAGCTGCCTTTTTTCTGAGCGGAGACTGAAATTAGACATCTGTGATCATTGTTCTACCCTGGTTAAAGCATTCAAATAATTAATTAGATGCATAAATAATAAAAATATTGACATCCATGTTGACCTCTACAAAACTGTCCATGCAAAAAGGCATCAGTAAATCTATAAGAAGCCACTTGCACTGAAATAAATTACTAGCTTTATTAAAAAAACACTATCAGACAACTTTTAAGTCTCTCAAAAGTGTGACATGCTATGTACAAAGTACTAATGACAATGTAGTTTGTTGTAATGTGTAATTTTGTATTATGCCATGCATTTATCTTTTGTAAATTGCTTTACTTTGACGTTATTGCATGTAATAAGAAAATTACCCCAAATTTTCATTAATATATTTATTTACTTATTCATATTTGTTTACTGAGAAAGTCCAACTGGGTCGAAAGTACCCTTTTATTTTATTTATTTATTGACATTTGTTAACAGTGTTTGTCCAACTGGGTTTGTGGCCCATTTTCAGTGGAGACCCAAGGAGCAAAGCTCCAATAAATGAACAAATTACAGAAAAATTAGAATTTTAACATCCAAAAGATGAACATTATACAAAAAAAGAAAAAATGTATTTTAACATTGAGATTCAGTTTTACAAAAACATTTAAATAAAAGGTAGATATGAAAATGCATGCACACAACTGATTAGATAACAAAACAGAGTTATGAGTTAAGCAAGTAAAATTTGAGTTTTTCTTTAAAGTGTGCTGGGTGGCTGATGGAACATACATCTAGAGGGAGTTTGTTCCAAGCTTGTGTAATTGAGTATTTATATAGGAGTTTGCCTATTATTTTTTTTTTTGGTTAGTATCGACACTGAAAAAACTCCACTGCCAATCATGAGCAGCAGGTGATCCGCTGTGGCGACCCCTAACCGGGAAAAAGCCAAAAGAAGGAGAAGAAGAATGTGTGCAGCAGTTGCTGACTGGAGGTGTGGAGAGTCCGAGGTGGCGTATAGATAGAGTAGAACAAAGAGAGAGCAGGACAAGATGCAGGCTTATTTAGGATGAACTGTAGCATTTGAAATTGAGATAGAAGTAGAAGTTTGGGGAATTCAAGCCACTGGAGTGAGTTTAAAGCAAGGCAGTGATGTGTATTGTAAGGTGAGTTTGTGACAAACCTAGCTATTTTATGGTAGGTTTGTTGGAGTTTGTTCAGGGTTGTGGTTTGAATGTTAGTGAATACAGGGGCAGCATATAGGAGGGAGGGAAGGAGAAGGGCTTGAGCAAGGGAGAGTCTAGCATTGGTAGTGAGAAATTTTTTATTGCGGTATAATAAACCAAGTTTCTGGTTGGTTCTTTTTATACCTTGGAGCAGGTGGAGATTGAATTTGAGTTTGTCATCAATGATGACTCCCAAAAGTTTTGTGTGAACTTCTGGTTGGATTAAAGTCTTATTAGTGGAAGTTATTTCAAAGGTGGATTTGTGCTGAGTGAGAGATTGAGGCAGAAAGAGTAAGAGTTTGGTCTTTCTGGGGTTAAGGATAAATAGATTATTGCATAACCACTGTTCTGTGGATAGAAATGCCTGTTGAGTTAGAGTGTGGAGTTTAGAGATATTATCGGAGATAGAGATGAGGATTGAGTCGTCAGCATATTGGATGAGGGAGGATTCTTTACAGGATGTATAGAGATTGTTGGTAAAGACAATGAACAGGAGGGGACCCAAGATGGAACCTTGTGGTACTCTGTTAGGAACAGATATGAATGGACAGGTGGAAGAATGCCAATTGACATATTGCTGCCTGCAGGATAGATAACTGGAGAACCAGACTATGGTAGAAGAGGATAGATTTAGGTGTTCAAGTTTAGATAGAAGCAGGGGGTGGGAGACAGTGTCAAATGTTTTGGAAAGGTCAAGGAAGTGACAGGATATGAGTTTATTGTTATCCAGGGCCTCTGCTATGGTATGTGTGAAGGAAAAGAGGGTGGTGGTGGTGCTATGGTTAGGATGGAAGCCATGTTGAGAGGGAGTGAGAAGATTGTTCAGGAGGAGATGGTTGAGAAGCTAAGAGTGTATGCATTGTTCAAGTATCTTAGAGAGGGGAGATAGAATGGTTATGGAGCGATAGTTGGGGTCTGTAGAGTTACCACCTTTGTGCAGGGGAATGGTGAAGTAGATTTTCCAGAGGGAAGGGACAGTGGATTCCTGACTGGATCTATTGATTAGGATAGATACATGATAGGCTATGGAATTGGCAGCAATATTGTGGAAAGTAGGAGGTAGGTTGTCAGTGGAGAGAGAGCAGCGTTTAAGCTTTTGAAGAAGAGCTATAATGTAGGAGGTTGGGACTGAGTGTAAAGAGAATGTAGTATTACTAGCGGGGTTTGGGGGTTAGGCAGAGAAGTAGTGTTAGGGTTGGTAGGTAAAAGTTTTTGGATAGAGTCTATGAAGTGCTTATTGAGGAGTGTAGCTGTTTCCAGTGGTGATGTGTCAGGGTAAGGACAGGGAATGGTTGAGCAACCCGGAGAAAGAATTTTGTTTAGAGTTGACCAGAACATCCAAGGACTAGTTTTGCTGTTGAGCTGTGCTAAATTATAGAAGGACCTTTTATCGTTATTTATGGGTTTTTTTGTCAAATTCCTGAGATGCCTATATCTGTGTAGTAGAGGAATTTCCTTTGTTTTAGTCCAAGCTTTCCAGGTACTATTTGTCTTGTGCACAAGAGACTTGGTTTCACTTGATAGCCATGGGGCGTGATTCGATTTTATTCTGATCTTCCTAGAGGGGGCAAGGGAATTACGGGTATCCAGGAAGATGGTATTGAACATGGTTACTGTATCATTAAGAGGGATTTGGTTGAGGATAGTCCAGTCTATGCTAGAGAGAATGGAGTTAAATTGGGTTGCATTGAAGTTTGATAGTTTATGACAGTCCCTGTAAAGGTGGGGTTTTGGGGGTGGGTGGTATATCTAAGGACAGAGGTGGGAAGGTGATCACTACGGCAGTGGAGGCCCAGGTAGAACATCTCCAGATACAATAAATTGCATAAACATAAGATATTCATACAAATGAAAAATAAAATGACATTTACTGAGCACATTACAGGAGAGCAGTGTAGAATGAATAATTATGCTAAGATATTAAGATATAATGTTCAAGGAGGGAGAAAGACAGACAGAGTTGATGGTAAAGGAATAAGATGACTGAGGTATCGAAGGGGAAAGTTAATAAGAGGAATGTAGTGATGAGGATGAATAGTGACGTCAGAGAGAAGCAGAGGGAGTATGGTAAAGGGAAAAACATTAAGAAGGGATGGAAATGAGGGTGGAGGTGAGGTGGGAGGTACAAGGAGCAGGTATGGAAATGTTTTTTTAGCAAATGTAGGAACAGATTAATAGCATGATGCACTGATCTAAAGGGAGCTAAAAGTTAGTACTTTGGCAGGAAAAGGAAATGAAGGTAGATGGTGGTTTTGAAGAGAGTGTGCAGCATAGATTAGCACACTAACAAGATAGTGGGGAAGGGGTTTGTACTGAACATCTTCACAACTTTACAAGCTAATTATCTTCAATATTATTTTTATAAACAGTGCACATAAACAAAAGAAGCTTCCCTTCATTCCCCATTTTTGGTTTTCTTTTTTCTCTTCTCCTGTGCCTTATTGTAATACTACTGGTACAATTGACCATGCTACCAGTAAACCAGTAACCATACTTCTAAACTGTTCAGACTTTTACACAACACCTGGCTTTTTCTTCATATTTTTCCCTGTTCCTAGTAAAATTGTTGATTTTGTGTTAAATCATTGAGGACCAACGTCACTCTATATCACAGATTAGAATTACACACACACACACACACACACACACACACACACACACACACACACACACACACACACACACACACACACACACACACACTCTCTCTCTCTGTCTCACATGAGCACATACACTCACACAAAAACAAACACAAAGACAAACTGCAATAGAGATGCTATTTTTGCCATCACCATCTAACATTACACTGATGTGCTGTGCAAGTGTATGTCAGTAGACAGGAGAAAAGGAGAAAACTGACTGAACTGTCATCATACAATGAAAGTAATTAGGAAAGAGAAGCAATTTATTTCTTAAATATCATTGTACAATAGCAATAGCTCACTCCTGGATGTGGGTATCACAGGATTTACCCAGAGTTGGCATTGTTTGATCACTCGAGCTTTGCCGTAGTGATCAAACCACACCATCAATGGGGAAATCCTGTGACATCCAGACTAAGTCATAGGTTATTGCTAAATTTTCTTTTTAAATAAAAGGAATCTACATGGATCAGTGCTCTATTCCATTAAACAAATTCAAATAAATAAACAGATAAACAAACAGACAAATAAACATACATAAATAGATAGACATGATAAACATAAAGGGACAGAATTAATTGTATTTACATAATATTACCTGTCACATGAAGCTGTGCAGGTTTTGAAAGAAGACTTTTTAAAACAAAGCGTGGAAATCTTACACGCTTCATAAATGTTCACAGTGCAAATTCAATAAAGCTTATACTGCTGTTTTTTCCATGTTTACATCGTGATGCAATGCGAGCATGGGCACAGTGGGTTTTAGATTCAGTAAACTCTGTGTAGGGGTGTGCAAGCATGCAACACCAATGGAAAGCTTTGTGGCATGCAAATTTCAGCATAAGTAGCTGAATTTTATGCTAATGAAGCAAACCAATATGGTGAAGCAATCCAACAACCTCACATGCAACAGTGTAGGCTTTGTGTCCATGTTGGAAGTATATTGGAAAATTTTCCATGTACAGGAGCCTACATGGAAGCAAGGGCATACAGAAGTCCTGAAATATGGACAGAATGCCCATAAAAAAGTAAAAACAGGTAGTTATTGGCCAAGGATGTCCAAAAGGATCAGGAATATGTGTGAAATCACTATCAATATAATTTTTATTTTAGCACAAACGTACGCAATGTGCCACTACGGGCAAAATGTTTTAAAAAGAATAAAACAAATGTAATCAAAAAGTTTGGTATGATATATTGTCACAACAATTACAGTAATACCCGGCATTGTATCTTTAAATCCATGCACCCGTGCTGTTGTCCAGCTTACAGGGCTACTATCCATGTATTTTTCAGGCTGTCAGCATGGTTATTATGTAAATGATGTAAAAAATTAGTGGATTTGTTAAATCACAAAAAACAGGGAGCATGTAGGGCTGTACACTCTGTGTAAGCTCTTACATGGTGTGTGGTTTTCCTTGGATGACAACTTCTGAATATTGCACAAACCCAATAAGGGAGTTGCACTCAACTAATCCCCTCTAGTCCTGTGAGGATGACTGTTAAGTGCTGGACTAGGGTGCAAATAGCTTTGGGTTCAAGTACAGGTTACGCCAACTTTTAAACATACTGTGCTGGCATTGTAGGTCATAGAAATGAAGTGCAGTTATCTGTAATTATTGTATTCTGTATATATCATGACAAAAGAGATGATATCATTAAATGTTTTACATGGCTTGCTGTCAGTATGCATAGCTGTGCACTGCTGCGCATCGGTACCAGAGCACAACACTGCACTGTGCAGTAGAAGTTCTAAATCCTGTCAGTTATACCCTAAGTAGGTAAATGTCATTTAAAGCAGCCGATACCAGATGGTGGTCCTAATCAAGAAATGTGTACAGTATGCATACAGCCTACAGTCTGATTTTCCCTCAGTACTTCAACAACATTGGAATAGAGACTTGGAACTTTTAACTGACATAATTCTAGGGGCTGCTGCAGCTATTCTAGATCTGTATGTGCTTAAGGCTAAAGTCAATGCTGCTGATGCTGATGACAGCAGCCAAGGCCAAGAAGAGTGTTCAGGCCTAGGATGACCTACCAGGTGCTGCATGAGCTGGAGATTGTAGAGTGCTACAGGGTGGATAGGGACTCATTACAAGAACTCTGTGAGCTCTGCCGGCCTCAACTCAGAGCCAGAGACAAATGAGGGGAACCCATCCCAGTGGAAACTTAGGTATGTGTAGCCCTTAGAATATTAGCTACAGGTTCTTTTCAAAGACCAACTGGGACATGGTGGGGGTGTCACAGGCATCAGCATCCAAGATACTCCACCACTTTCTGGATGCTATACTTATACATGCCACTGAACACATATGCTTTCACCTCACTGCTGAGGAGAGGACCCCCAGTATGCAACAAATTGCATTCCTTTCTCTGCAGGCTCTGTCTCACCCTTTACCCTCCCCTTCCCTCCTCACTCCGTCTCTCAGACCTGTTATAACATGCTTAACTACCTCACTTCATCTCAACTCTAAATGCATATCCAACTGACTTACACCTAGCTTCCTCTCACTACCCCATATACTACTCACTCATTCTCCTCTATTACTCTTCTATCTTCCCCTTCCATCCCATTAGCCCTTCTAGCTTGTTCCACCATCATGTGGAGCTTCTACTTTATATCTGCTTGAGTTTAGTGCAATATTTGTATATAAGATTTACGTATGTGAGTTTAGAACAGTATCTGTTTGAGCTTAGTACTATTTGTATATACATCCTACCTTTTATTCCTAGCCTCTAGCTAGATATTGGTATATCTGTTCATTACTATATTTCATATTGTATGTATAGCTAATGTTTGCTGTAGTATGTACCATTTGCTATTGTATGTATATTCAATTGTTCTTCATGTACTCTGCTGCTCGTTTATTCTTCTGTGGAGCTTTTCTCCCTGGGCCTCCACTGAAAAAGGACCTGTGTCCAGTTGGGATTTCTCTATAAACAAATGTAAATAAATAAACACTTCTATCATGTAGTGCACTACCCTGAAGTACTGGGTGCCATAGACTGCATTCTTGTACACATCAAGGCACCACCTGGTGAGCAGGGTAGAATCTACATTAACCACAAGGGTTATCACTCCATCAACTGCCAAGCCATGTACAATGCCCAGGGGATTATCTTGAATATGTGTGCTGGCAACCCTGGCAGTTATCATGACTCCCATATCTGGCACACATCACAGCTGTATCAAATGTTTTCTAGGGGAGACATCCCACAGGGCCATTTACTGGGGGATGCTGGCTATGCCCTGGAACCATGGATGATGACATCCACCAGAAATGCACATATACCCATGGACAAAAGACATAATGAGGCACATGCACAAACTAGGAACATCTCAGAGCATGTGTTTGGGCTTCTGAAGTCCCACTTCTGGTGCCTAATATATCTGGTGGAGCCTTGCAGTATACTCCAAGCACATGTACACAAATTTTCACAGTTTGTGCTATGCTGCACAATCCAATCCTGACGAAACACTTGCAGCAGGATCAACAAGTGGAATGGGAGCACATGCCCCCACTAGTGCCTAAGTCACTACAGCCATAGTCACAGGAGGACTCAGAGGAGGAACCCCCAGCTGCTGTCCCTATAGGTAGATGTAGGTGTGCTCAGTATGCCTTTGCTTTGGCTAAGAGACAATGCATAGCACATTCACTGACCACCTAGGGTTTGACACCTTCCTCCTACTCACATGCATATATTAAAATTGTTGTCAGGCAACTCACACAATGTTTATACGTGTATTGGCTGTGTACTGCTTCCATCAGACAGAGTCAGCCCTGAACTAATGCTGTGTCAGCCGACACATATGCAAGGTAAGGCCTGAACCTAGATTGTAGTGTTGAACATTATTATGACATATCCTTGTATATCTCTTACCTTGTTACAGTATGCAAATATATATTGGTGCTTTTGTTAATTACTTAAGTTAACATGCGAGTACACACACTTATAGTACTACAATTTTACCATATGTAATTGTTATTCATCATGCATGAAACACTCACTGAGTCCAACCACAGCTGAATACTGCTGCATCATGCAAGAGAGAAGTTAGGAATTGACTCCACTCCTTTACAATTTTTGACTTCAGTCTACTTTGCATTGTAACAGTAAATGTGCCCCCCCCCCCCAAATACAAACACAGGATTGTAAGACAGAGAGATGTGCAGTTATAATCATATGTTTGACAGGAATTGTGTCTACTAACTGGTTTGTGTCCAAATCTAAGTCATAGAAGTATTTGTATAATATACTGTACATGTTTTGATAGCAGTGTACAGTTTTTATGAAGGTGGTTGTGTGAAGAATGAGCCCAGTTTAAAAAGCACCTTCTGTGGACAAAAGGACTAAGGCAGCCATCCTGCTTGATGAAGCTTTGATGGTATTTTGAGTTGTAATCCTGATGTAAGTTGAAGTTTTGGAGGTGTTTTTGCTATAGTTTGTGTTTTGTACAGACTGTGAATTTGTGTCTCATGATGTTTTCATCTTTATATTTTTCGTTCACATTTGCGCGATCCATTGCATGCTGAAAACAGTTTTAATAATGCTTAAATATATTGCGCAAAGTGCAAAACTTTAGAGAAATATGCAGATAATAGTTATATATTGCCCACGACAATTGTGAAATCATGGCCTGGAGTACTGAGAGGAGTGGGATGCAGTAAGATGTATACATTACATAATAGGAAGAGTGGAAGTTAGCAATGCACCTCTTTTTTGCGCACTGCTTAATATCACACAAACAGGTAGAAGATTGAACCACGCATGCTTGAACACTTAGTGCAATACTCATTGCATTTTCTCTATGCCTATCATAGCTCTAAACTGTCCAGATTAATGAGGAATGTTCATATTTTAACATAATTTTTGTAGTCTGTTCCCCATAAAATGTTGGTTTATACATTATTGTTAAATCATTGAGAATTAAGTCAGACAATAATAATAACATCAGAAATGCATGCTAATGCGAAACCTGTTATTCCATCAACATTGCAGGTTTGTAAGGGCAATATTTCAGCATTTGCTGTATTAATTATGGCTTTGTGCAGATTTTGTGCTCTGTTAGGTTGAGAGGTATGCTATTACATCACATGCATACATCTGTGTTCTTACTGTTCTATATTTCCAAGATGTGGAAACATTGCAAACTGAAGGCACAGTGTAACTATCTGTACAGACAGTTAATAAGCATCCATATGTGTTTCCTTACAACCAACCTCAACTACAATCAGTACAGCCATGGGATCTCCTTAATTCTACAACACATTCTTCTAACACAAAACAACTATTTATTTATTTATTAACATTTGTTGACCGGGAAAGTCCACTGGATCAGAAACCCATTTTCAGTGGAGGCCCGTGGAGAAAAGCTCCACAATACATTACAGTGATAACAAGTTTGACATAGACTTTAAAAGTATTACATGTTAAAAAAGAAGTCCGTAATTCAGAGAAAATAACTATATGTCTACAATACTATTTACAGGATTTACAGAAGTCTAGATACAATTTACTGGATTACAGAAGTCTTCACAAGATGAAAGAGAAAAAGCACATTTCAAGTAACAAATTTGCAGGAGTTTACTTTATTCAACATTGGAGAAACATGGGGTTTGATACAGTACTATCTATGTTAAGAATATAGTATACTGTATGGAGGTAAGTATCCAATGGTTATTATGAAAGACTGGGTTTATATAGATAAGCCAACCCAAATGAATGGTAAATGTGCTTATTTATTTATTTTTTTAAGGAGGTTTGTTTCTGAGGCAGGTGCAGGATGGATTATTTAGCTAATGTGTTTTTAGAGCTATTTTAAAGGTTTCTGGGTGGTCAGTTTGGGTTATTTCAGATGGTAGGTTATTCCAAAGTTTGGCTATAGAGTGGGAGAACAGGCATTGATGGCTCTTTTGTTGGGTTTTGTTACTGTGAGCAAGGGTTTACAGGAAGATCTTAGTGTTCTAGTAGGGGTATATGTTTGTAGGATTGCTTTGAGAACTAGGAATGCATTTTTGGTTTACTGATAAGTTTGTAGGCTAAGGTTAGTTGGGTATATTTTAGATGGTGGGAGAATTCTAGCCATTTTAGTTCTGTGATTGCTAGGCAGTGATGAGAATGGTATATTTTTTCGGAGGCAAATTTAGCTATTTTAGTGTAGCAGGATTGTAGTTTATTACTAAGGGTTGAGTGAAGATTGGTAAAAATGGCACTATCATATAGGAGAGAAGGGATGAGTAGGGTATATTAGCTAGTTTGATTTTGGTATATTTATCCATGAAGAGCTTATGGCAATATAGTTTGTTTAGTTTGAAATGGGTTTTCTTTATTAAATTCAGGATGTGTCGGTCATAAGTGAGTTTGTTATCTATTGTTATGCCTAGTAGTTTGTGTTTACTAGTTCTAGTTCTATGCCATCTTTAGCAATGATTTTGAAGTCAGTGTCAGGTAATTTTGAAGAAAATAGTAAAAGTGTGGTCTTTTTGGGGTTTAGCATAAGTTGTGCATTAATTAACCATGATTTGATAGAAGTAAAAGCCTGTTGTGTGACTGTGAGGAGATCTGAGTAATTTATGGAGGTTGATATCAGAGTTGAATCATTTGCATATTGGATGAGATTCTGGATTTGGGGAGCTTTGTGTAGGTCATTGATAAAAATATTAAACATTAGTGGACCTAAAATGGATCTCTGTGGTACTCCTATATTGTTGGGTTAGTATTCACGTTGTACATTTAGCCATCTTACTAATTGTTCCCTTTTCTGTAAGTAAGATGAAAACCAGTTTAGGGATCTTGGGGAGCAGCCTAGTTTTGATAGTTGACTTAATAGCTTAGTATGTGAGACTGTATTGAATGCCTTAGATAGGTCCAGTAGGATTACAGAGGTAGGATGCCCTGTATCTAAGGCTTTGTTGATGGTGTCAGTGAAGGAGAGAAGGGCAGTGATAGTGCTATGGCCTGGCCTGAAACCATGTTGGGTGGGGGACAGAAGACCATTACAAAAGAGGTTGTTAAGTAGTTGTGAGTGAACACATTTTTCCAAGATTTTTGATAGAGGAGAGAGTATAGAGATAGGGCGGTAGTTAGAAAGATCATGGGAGTTTCCTCCTTTATGTAGTGGGGTAATGATACATTTTTATTCATAGAAGAGAAACATGGGATTCAAAGATAGAGTGATTTATAAGTATTGAGAGTGGGTTGGCTATTGCGGTAGCAGTCAGTTGCAGGTATTCTGGGGGAAGTTTATCTGCAGATAGTGAGCAAGGTTTGAGTTGTCTTAAAAGTTTCAGGATTAGGGAGGTGGGTACAGGTTAGATAGTGAAAGAGTTGGCTGTTTGAGAATAAATATACTCTATAGGGGATGGGGTGTGTTCAGTAGGTTGGGGAGGGTGTGAGTTAGAGGTGGATGGGCAATCTTTGAGTAGTTTTTGAATGGTGGAAATTAAATGGATATTAAAATCTTGAGAAATTTGTTGGTGTTTTTTTCTGGTGCTGGGGATGGGTTTTGGATTGTGCATGGGTTTAGAAGAGAGGAGACAGATTTCCAAAAATTTTTGGGATTGTTGTGTGAGATAGTTTAGTGGAAAAGTAATCCTTTTTGTCCTGAATCACTAGCTTTTTTTGCCTTGTTATGGAGTTGTTTGTAGTAAAGTTTGTTTTGTTTTGTTCTATCTTTCAGCCATGTTTTCTATGCTTTGTTTCTGAGAATGATATTTTGTTTAGTTTGTTTTGTTAACCATGGGGCATGGTTAGTTTTGGTCCTTTTTGTACACATTGGAGCTAGGCTATTTAGATTATCTAGAAAGAGTTTTTTTTAAATAGTCAATGGCTTCATCTAAGGAGAATATTTTTAATGGGTTCCAGTTTTGGCAGTTTATGATACTTATAAACTTGTTTGGATCAAAGTGGCAAGGTTCCTTGATGTTCTATATGTGTGTGTTTTAATTGTATGAGGGTGAGTCCAATAGGTATATGCTGGGAGGTGGTCACTTAGTGTGTTTGGTAAGGTGCTTGAGTTTGTGTAGTTCTGGGGTTGGTTAAGCAGTATCCAATCTAGGGTAGACTCACAGTTTGGTGAGAGACCATGAGTAGGGGTAGTGACAAGTTGAGTAAAACTATGGAAGTTTATGCTGTTTGCTGGGGAGGGGGTGTCTAAGTTTAGCCAATTAATGTTGGTGTCCCTAGAATTATAGTTTCATTGTGTATATTATGATTTATCCAAGATAAAAAGTTTTCCAGCATAAGAATATTGTGGTCTGGGGGAATATAAATTACTGCTATGCATACTTGTTTGTTTCTATTTATGTGAAGGGTGGTAAGTAGGAATTCAAGGTTTTCAAAGGAGGGGAGGGATTTTGAACGGGTTGTTATTTGTAATGAGTTCTCATATATTAATGCTACACTGCCACCTTTTTTATGAAGTATTTCTGAACGAATTATGTTGTAACCTGGAGGGAGAATTTCAGTGTCAGTTATGTGTGGTTTTAGCCATGTTTCTGTTACTACAATAATATTAGGGGTGTGTGCTCCCTCATGGACATGGTGGTAAAGTTGTGCTCATAGGTTTGCACTGCCAAAGGAAAACATCCAAATATGCTCAATAAGGGAAGTGCTGTTACACAGCAATGATTCTAACCAGTATCCTACTGTTAGTGCACTAGCCTCAGATGACACTAATGAGTGATGTGCCTATGCAGGCATTCTGAGCTGATGTTCCCTACATCCCTTGATGATGTCATCTGCTATAAGTTCACATTAAGTCGTTTTAAAATCAGACTTGTATTGTGGTGCTTACATTAAAAACTGTGTTCATTAGTTTATGCACTCAGGTAAGGGTTTGGTTCTCATTGTAGTGTGAGTGTGTGTGTGTGTGTGTGTGTGTGTGTGTGTGTGTGTGTGTGTGTGTGTGTGTGTGTGTGTGTGTGTGTGTGTGTGTGTGTGTGTGTGTGTGTGTGTGTGTGTGTGTGTGTGTGTGTGTGTGTGTGTGTATCTCCATAAAGTGGGAGTCACTGTCTTGAAAACTGGCATAGTGCTTGCTTTCTTTTTATGCTTGCAAAAACATCCATGTCTACCAGTTCTCTAACCTCTTGTCCCTCACAGAGCCTGCTGTCATCTACTATAAGATCACCTGCAGTAGTGTTAAAGTCAGACTATTGCCATGATGCTTGCCTTAAGTACTGTGTTGTTTAGATAAGTAGGGATTGTAATCTCACTGCAGCCAACTTGGTGTGTGTGTTTGTCTCCATTAGAAAGACTGTGAGTGTGTATTCAACATTGCATTGGAGCCTAGCATGGTTTTGCATTGATTTTTGTGCTTGCAAAAAACATCCATGTCTAGCAGTCCTCCAACCTCCCATCCCCCCACAGGGCCTGAGGATGTCATCTACTATAAGATCATAAAAACATCCATGTCTAGCAGTCCTCCACAGGGCCTGCCAGTGCCATCTACTATAAGATCACCTGCAGTCCTGTTAAAGGCAGAATTGTGCCGTGACGCATGCCTTAAGTACTTTGTTCTCTAGTCTGTAAACTTAGATAGGTAGGGGTTCTAATATCACTGCAGCCAATTTGGTGTGTGTGTGTGTGTGTGTGTGTGTGTGTGTGTGTGTGTGTGTGTGTGTGTGTGTGTGTGTGTGTGTGTGTGTGTGTGTTTGTCTCCATTATGAAGGCTGTGACTGTGTAGTCAACACAGCCTTGGAAACAGGCATGGTTTTGCATTGCAGTCCTCCAGTCTCTTCTCCACAACAGGGCCTGCTGATGTCATCTACTATAAGATCATCTGCAGTCCTATTAAAGTCAGACTTGTGCTGTGGCACATGCCTTAAGTATTGTGTTCTCTGGTCTGTAAACCTAGATAGATGGAGGTCACTGCAGTCAACTAGGTGTGTATGACCTGCTGGTGGATGTTATATATATCATTTTACCACAGTCTAAGGTACACTGTCCTCATGTCTTCAACAGACACTGCTGATGCCATCAGCTATATCAGATTATTGGATACCTATTGCTCACAACAGGCCATGGACACACAATGGCCTGACATGTAGATGTCACCTCATGCAATATAAAAAAGACAACAGTGACACTCCTTTCACGCAATGCACAAACATTATGACATCTCTTTGCAATGGTGATGGACAGGTTTTTATCAGGACCATGCCTGATAAAAAGTATATATATATATTTAGAAAGCTTGGAAATTATTACTCTATTTTTGCTTTACTTGGATCGCTTGTCTGTGTACTTAAAGGATTTTCGACTGGAAACAGACTGCCTGCCTTGCTTGGATTACTTTCGAATACTTAGTAATGCTGTTGAATTATATATTTTCTATTATTACTTTTTGACTTGACGAGTTTACGTTCGCTACTTCTACTACTTTTGTCTGATCTGATTAATATACAGTGATTAACTAGAAATATATGGACTGAAAATATTCCACACAGAGAAGTTTCTTACACTGTTTTGAAGCAAAGCCATTAAGGACATTTATGCATGCAAATTCTGGTAATTAAATCTGGCCTTAAAACAATAGCAAGAATTCCTTCATCTAGACAGGCCAGAGCCAACTTTAAAGATCAAAGCCAGTCATAAAATGCTTGACTTAGCTTCCTTACAGCAGCGTGCACTGTTGTTACATTTTTGCAGTTCCACATGTAACGCTATTTTTACCATTTAAGACAACAAGTCCGAGGTTTACATTAATATTTACAGATGACAGAATTATCTCCAAAATTCTATCTGGCTAGGCTGGCAGCCTTCATCTATTTTCACACATGTATTTACAAAAAGTAAGTTATCGCTGCTGACTCCAATACATGGAGTATAGTCTCCATGGGACCAGATGACATTCTGGCCTTTGTTCTTCAAGTGCTGCAACAATGAGCTACACCACTAGGCACCATATTAAGCCACAGTCTGAGTACTGCTACTGCCCACAATTAATGGAGTACAGTGACCATTTCCCACCGACATAATGTAGTATAGGCAACATACTTGGTTTAAGGCATTGGAAACAATATGCATGAGTGTCACACAAAAAGGAAACAGGTGACCTCCAAACAGTAAATCTGTTCTAGTTAGCTGTTCTCATGGGTAGCTTGTACCTACAAAACCTGTGGGAAATCCAGACTGAGAGAGAGGAATATACAAGGCTGTGCACACATCTTATCTTGCCTTGGCCAGGCACTTCAGTGCAATCTAACATTAATTCTCATTGAGAAACTAACCAAGGAGGACTATCACACCTTCTGTTAACAGGTGGGCTGCAAATCAGATCACAGACCAACAATACTCAGTCAAAGTGTGAGACCTCACCTCAAGCCACAGACCTGTCACCTGAGTGGTAACAGATGTGTCGGTGCTATCTCCCCTATTTTTTGCCATATACATATCCAAAGGCCCAATAGGAAGCAGAGGGTGTGTGGCAAAACATCTTTGTGCCACTAATGACTGCTGAGAAAGCCATTGGTATTATAACAACTGCACAAACGCATCACTATACCCTGTGTTAATATATGTTCCTGCTTATTTGAAAAAAAAAATAATAATACAGTATTCCCCGATATGTTACTATACCTTGGAACACATGTTGACTTTCCAAATGTGTGTACTGTGGGAAGAAGACATTCTCTATCTTACATATGATTAGGAAAGGAATTACATTGACAAAAAAAATGTATCAGTCTCCTGTACTTATCCATCATCAGCCCTATTAATGTATATAATTCTCCTTTTGATAAGTATTGTCCCACACACCTGCAGGACGTTGACAGGCAGACATCTCTGAGTAATAAAACGTTGGAGGGTCTCCAACATGTCTCTTCTGTGGGCAGAATGAGATAGCTGTCAGTGTATGCAGTATCAGATATAAAGCTTTGGGCACAATATGTAAGCATTACATGTCTGTCTTTGGGCTAATGAGATGAACATGCTGCACATTCTTAGGTCATATGGGACCATAGCCATCTGTTCCCAATGTACAGTATGATATACATATGACATGCTGGGTAGACACAGAGGTTGTCACTCATCTGCATTAGGATTCCAGTGTATGTCAAGCAGAGCACATCCATTAACCTGTCTGAGCACAGGCTGGCAGACTTGATGTGAACATGTTATCTGCCATGGATCACTGCTGATTCTATGCTAGACATGGGTGGTCCTTGCTGTAAGAAGCATGGCCATGCATTATACATGCCATTGCATATCATATTGTGATATATATATATATATATATATATATATATATATATATATATATATATATGTATATATGTATATATATATATATATATATATATATATATATATATATATATTTTTTTATTTTATTTTATTTTACATTGTTTACTGGGAAAGTCTGACTGGACACAGATCTTTTTTCAGCGGAGGCCCAGGGAGAAAAGCTCCAGTTACAGCAAATTAGAGTTTAACAAACATGTAAAAAAGATACAGACGTATCAATTACATGTGTCATGTGACTGTAGCAGCTACAATTCTAAACAACATCTGGATAATACCCTTGTCACAGCCTATTAACCTCCAAAAATATGGTGATATGCATGAAAAAGCAAAATGTGTATTGCTGATTTGAGCTTTGTCTGCAGTGCTGGCATACAATCCAGAGCTCAGAATCTAATGGGTTGACTTTGGATGTGCACACATAATTTAGCACTGTACAATCCTGACAAAGAAAGTTAGATATATTAATAAAATACATGTCATTGACTGACTTTGCAAGCCTTACAAAAGCAATAACTAGAAAGTACAGGCATTATTATTCTAGCAATTATCTAACTGGCTAACTACAATATAACTGACAGTTACAATAATCAAGACAACAGCACAAAAAGACATATACAATACATTATTACATGTAGGTATTCACCCTGTGTGTCAGACACATACCTTTAGCATCCCTGAACCCAAAGGATAGACAACAGGGATGTGACACAGTCATCACTTGCACAGGGTGGTTTGTGAGGGTGCAGAATTATTATGCTAGCAATTGTCTAACTGGCTAACTACAATATAACTGACAGTTACAATAATCAGGAAAAAAAGCACAAATGGACAAAAGAAATGCATATGAAATGTAGGTAGTCACACTGTGCACCAGACACATATCTTCAGAGTCCCTGGAGCCAAAAGATAGACAACAGGGATAAGGCACAGTCATCATTTGCACAGAGTGGTATGTGGGGGTGCAGGAGGCCTAGGCTGACACAAAAGGTTAGTTAGTGTGTGTGTGTGAGTCAGTAAGGGCAGCAGCCTGCAGGGAACATGTAAATATAGTGTATGTGTCAGTAGGTGCCCTCATTGTGACATTGGTGTATGAATATCAACATGAACACAGCCATGTTCAGTGCTAGCCCTACATGTCTGTATGTTGAACGGCTGTGAGCCATGCATGGTAGAGTTAACAGTTCATTGTCTTTGTCCCTGACCATGAGAACTGGCTCTGCCAGAAGTTGCACTGGGGGCTCCATGCCCAAGGTCAGATGGTGTGCTATTATCTGTGGGTGACTGATGTCTGTTGGATGTCCTCCCTTCACAGGAATGGCCAGGACAACGACCCCATGGCCTGCTATGTCTAGGTGTAGACAGCACACTCTCTGATGGAACAGCGGATGTACTGCCACTGTGGGAGGTTGATCGGCATGGCCCCATTGGCTCTCAACAGATGTAGTTGCTGACCTATGCCCACAAGGTCAATGTCCCAGCACAGACCATGTGCATTCCATGACTGATGCTCTGCACTCCCTCATGGCCACATCCCATTCATACAAGTCATTGAACCAATCCAGTGCATCAACAACACAGTGGAGGCAGTCATGGATGTCAGACTGTGCTACATCTAAAACCCTGAGCATTTTTCTGGAGTGACATTTTGAATGTGCCTGTGCCTCCATTATGGCTCTAAACATACATTGAGTGACATGTGAAGACACACCTGCACCAGATGGTGGAGGGACAGCAGGCTTCTGATGAGTACCCCTATCAATCTGCCTGTGTGGCAACTTGTCAACAATTTGGCTATGGGCAGTGTCAGCAGGCACTGAAGCCATGATAGCCACACTTCCCTGGTCTATGTCCTCCCCCTCCAACTGTCCAATATGTGTGGCCTCAGTGGACTGGGTATGCATAGGCATAATGACTGTGCCCAGGGATCCTGAGTATGGGTGCTCAGTGTCAACTTCTGTGTCAGATTCAGCCTCTGCAACCCCCAACTGTGCCTCACTTTGTCCACCATCATCATTAGACTCTGATGAGACACTGACATAGGTGACGCAGGGGACACATAACTACTGCCATGTTCACCTATGATTAAAAAACAAAAAAGGACAACATTAATACCTGCACTACTATGCTGCACTTTACACTGCTGTCACTATTACAGACATTTAATCCTGTCAATCACTTACAGTAAGAAGTGTGGACAAAGCTATAAGTAGGGGTTGTAGAAAGGCTAAATAATACGGACAAATGTTACCTAAAATGCCCCTAAAAACATATACAACTGATGGAATAACAGGTTTTGCTTCACCATGACATATCTGAAGGGTATGCAGTTTGAATGTGGGATCTGTGTCATATAATTTAATGTTTGCTATCATTACTCACTTCACAGTAATCTGACATTCAATTACAATGATCTTAAATACAGGCCCACAAGATGATTACCAAACCCTGACATTCAGAAAAAAGCCTTTGCAGTGGACAGGTTTACAAACAGTACTTAAATACATACAGCAGGCCTGAGAGGACAGTATAGCAGATATATTGGAATACATATATAGTTTAGAAAAAATGTAGTCCACTTACCTACTGCTGCAGCCCTTGTATGTTGAATCCCTGACAGTCCTAGGAAAAGTAAATGAAGACATAATGGCAAAAGCAACACACATTTAACTGTACAACAGGGGTTAATATTTTGCACATCTATATGTATGCTCAAATAAATGTTATCAAGAATGTGGCTAACATCCTTTAAATGAGTATAAAACTGCAGCTATCTGAAATACCCCTAACCAACATGCATACAGCTTGACACAACTATATACACTTATGACAGAATGCAGAAATATTTCAATGATGATGTAACAAGGCATTCCTGGCAGCAACACGTGATGCAGGAGTGGCACCCACATCCAATACATATTTGCACAAGGATGACTGGGAGCTGTCCTGTGTGTAGATGTGTGCCAGGAATCCCTCTGTGGCAGTTAAAGGAGCTGAACACTGCAACTGTCTCACTTACACCCCATCAATAAAGCAACATGACGCACATTAAAACTATTTACAATATTACAGATTGACTGCAAGTGTAATCTACTGATGATCTAACACAGCCTACCTGGACACTTAGTGGGACCCACGTCAAGGACATACTAGTTGTTGGACTGCTGGGAGCTTTCCTGAGTGTCAATATTTGCCAGGAATTCTTTGGTGGTGCTGAGGGGCTCTTCTGTGGCAGGTCCACCACTGGTGGCCTCATGATCATGTGGCACTTTAGCTGCACACCTCCTCACTGCACGGATTATGTTGCACCTGCTCATATGTGTGACTCTATATGCCCACCTTGTTGTTATTTTGGACAAGGTCATCCCAGAGTTCTGCTCGGGCAGCCGTTCTTTCCCTCCCTCATGACAGCAGGACCTTATGGTGTTGTCTGAGTGCATCTATAATCAGCTTATGTTTGGCCTCAGAGAATGGGGGTCTCCGTCTCGGGGGGCATATCATTTACTGAAAGGCAAAATAATGATAACACATATAAGGCTCAAATAATTAAATTGTTATACAGATTATGCAGTAAAGTAAGGCTCCCAATACTCAAGAAATGGATTAAACTGTACAGATTCAACATTGTGCAGTAAATAGCAAGGGTGGTTACAAAACTATGAGAGTAACAAGAGCAGAATATTATTTATTGTGCCCTAACAGATACTGAGCTATGTCCCATACCCAACATAACATTCTTCTCTAGTTTGTTCCATAGCAGGACTTCATCTCTCCCACCAACCCCCATAACATGACGTATACCAGGGTCAGGAACAATGGTGTTAAGCAAACAATGGAAAAATGTTAAAAGTACTATCAAAGGATCTTTCCATGGAACATGTGCACATAGAATACAGCATTATACTTTACGCCTAGGCTACATCCTTTGTATTGCTCACATTTTTGGTAAAGAAGGTCATATAATGAGTATATTTCTAACAAATGCATATGGAGTTGCTTCACTATATTGTTATCTACATTCCAGCATAGGCATTATTTAGGTTACAAGATGAATACATACCTGATGGAGTGCAATACTCCTCTATCAAAATATAGTACATCTGAAGAAATGTGTATCTCAGTTACATTTATGTACTCTCATTCACATCAGTTTACCAGATACTCATTTGCCTTTTTATTGTGGAGTACATCAATAACTTGATCGCATGTGTCCTACTCTGTGCTTCAGAGATGCTAATTACAGCATACACAGCTGAATTTCATGCTAATCAACCAATCCTGTGGAGCTAGTCCACAAGATATGCAAGCAATAATGCTCAACAGGGTGTGTGTTAATGTGTAATTAATGCCTGCCCAGGGGTGTTGTGAGGTGCAACGCCACAGGTGGAGTGCCTGTACACCCCTGAAAGGGCATTAATTACACATTAAGACACAACCTGAAGGGCATTATTGCACTTAAGAGAATTGGCTCTCTGTAAAACTGTTGCATTCTACTTATTTATATTTCTGTTATTACTATATTATTTTTTTATATATTTTGGATGTAAAATAATTCCTCTCTCTAATGTTCCTAAGTTGCTGTAGTGTATGTAAATGATGTTAGAGGAAGCATTTTACATCCAGAATATATCATTTTTAAAAAATATCTAGATGTTGTCTTTATTTTTTTGGTCCCTTACTGCTAAAATGGTTTCTTGCCAGTCATTTGGGGATTGAAGTCACTAAATAATGACATACATTTGACTTTATTTATTTTATTTATTTGCAGTTTGTTTGCCAGGATGGTTCATTGGGCCACGAGAAGCCTGTTTTAAATGGAGTCCTGGTGAGAAAAGCTCCAGAAAAACACAAAATACAAATGCAAATACAAAAAATACAAAGTAACAGGTTGCAATAAAAATTCATTATAAACAAATTACAGTACTTTTAAAATATGATAGTTCCAATAGTTATCGTTAGGAGTTATAAAACTATAGGAGGCTATTATAGCAATAACCCACTCTTGGGTGTGGGTAATGCTGGATTTACCCATGGTTGGTGTGGTCTGGTCATGAGGGCGAAACCCGAGTGGCCAAACAAAGACAACCGTGGGTAAATCCAGCATTACCCACACCCAGAAGTGGGTTATTGCTATTATACAATGACATTATTTAAGAAAAAAAATACTTACTTTTCTTAAATAATGGCATTGTATAATGCCTCCTTGCTGCCCTTCCGCAGCTGTCTGGTATTCTGCGACAGTTCTGATGTACTGCTCATGCGTATGCTTACGCAGTACATCAGAGCTGTGGGTGTAAGCAACAGAGAAAGCAAGATCTCCGTTGTTTTTTTACAAAGTGTCTCGCTATGTTAAACTCCTTTAACATAGCGAGGCAGTATCTAAAAAGCAACTGAGATCTTGCGTTCTCCATTGCTGTAAAAAAAGACTTATACTAATGGAAAAAGTCTGGGTGACCGGACCTTTTTCCATTAGTATAAGTCTGATTTACAGTGTTTTGGAATATTAGTGGGGGGGGGGGTCATTGTATAATCGCAGATATATTAGCTTGTAGAGAGTAAATATGGTATAGAAAGCTATGTAGGATGGGAGCATGAGCATTCCCATTGTGAAGTTAGATAGGAGTGGAGTAAAGTTTTGAAAGCAGAGACTGCTAGTGGTATGGATGAGGGGAGGGAGAGAGTTTCAATGGCATGCTAGAGAGAAGGCTAGAAGATGTTTGCCTGGTGGACGGGCAGGTTTATGTAGTTCTATTAGATTTTGGAAGTTCGATCTTAGACATCTATTAGGTTGATGCATTTGGAAGGTGGAGGCAAGGGAGGGGCAGAGAGAGGGGCTAAAAATAAGTTTGTGTGCTTGGCTAAGTTGAATATGGGTGAGATAATTGGGTAGCTCAACCCAGTTCAGTTGATGTAGAGATATACAGGGATGGGTAGAGGATCTGTGGCCAGCTGCAAATTTTGAGATTTTGTAGTAGCAGGAGGAGAGTTTTGACTTGAGGGAGGATTGTAGATTAGTAAAGATAGAGGCACCATATAAGAGGGAAGGGATAAGGTAAGTAGTAGCGAGATCGAGCCTGGTGGAGGGAGAGATGTAGCGATTGTGATGGTAATCAAACTTTAGGTGGTCATCAATAAGGACTCCTAATAGTTGTGCAGTGGCGACTATTTTGAGAAGTGGTGATGCTATGGCCGGGTTGGAAACCATGTTGGGTAGGAGTAAGAAGGTTGTTGCTTAAGAGATAGGCTAGAAGTTGTAGGTGATACATTTTTCAAGAAGTTTAGAAATAGGGGATAAGATAGCGATAGGCTGGAAGTTACGGATGTCATTATTGTTGCCCCTTTATGGAGTGAAATAATAAAGTCCTTTTTCCAGAGCTGGGGGACATGGCATTCTGAAATTGATCGATTTATTAGAATGCAGATAGGGAAGGCAATGGCTTCTGCTTTCAGACTTTATTTACCTCAGAAAATTCATGTTAACACAAATCCTGTTAAAGTTTATAATTTATTTTGTAAACCTGTTCCTATTTTGGAGCCTTTCTTCCCCTTTATTTCAGGCTTCATCCACATTTCTTGAGCAAAAAGGTAGAGAAGTACTGCAATCCTGTTATCTGCTGCAAGTGGTCCATCATCTTACTGTCTCTCCCTTTGTTATAGACTGCCCTCCCCAACCTTGCCCTTCAGAAAATGCATGCTAACACAAGCCCTATTGCAGCTGCTTTGTGATTTTTTTAAACAGTGATATGCTCCTGATTTGAGCCTTTGCTATCCCTTTGTTTTAGGTTTTATTCATTTGTCTAAGAAAAGAGAGGTACAGAAACGTAAACATCTTGAATGCTGCTGCTGTTGGTGTTGGATCACTCTCACTCTTCACACTCTCACTCACATACATCTTACTTTCATGCGTGCATTCATGCACACAGACAGAAACATAAAACACACACACAGAAACAGAAACATACACATGCGTTTTTCTTTTATGCTTAGATTTTACATTTGCTGAACAGCAAAAGCGCTGCTTAGAGAGTGTAAAATAATGGCTCGCTTGTTCTCGCATTCACTCACACATGCATGCATGCACTCACACATACAGACATAAACACATGCACACACACTTTTGTTTCTCTGTTTTTCTTTATTTTAAATATATTTTACATTCGCTAATCAGCAGAAGCATAATGGCGGCCATTCCGTTTTGTCAGTCCGGGCTCCACAGCAGCTTGATATGCTGCCGTGAAGTGGAGGACATGTTTTTCAGTGGGCATTACTTGTACATTAATACCCTGCTGGAGTCCCCAATCAGGGTGCTGATGTACAGTAAGCCAGTTCTCTAAATAAGCATTAATATTGTCTCCATTTCCTTTTTCTTTGTTTTTTTTTTTTTTGTGGATTGAGATAATACTGCAGTACAGACACAAAGTAGGCACAAGCAGATTGTCATTACCTGCTGCATTTTGAATACATCTGTCTATAATACAGGCTGAAGACACTGCTGCTACTGGCAGTAGTCATACACAGATAATGTGGAACTTTTCTAGGGCACATAGACCCTGCAGGAACCAAGCCAACTCAGCATTAACTCACAGACAGAGACAAGTGCAGGAAACCCTCCCAGTGGAAAGTAAGGTATGTGTTTAAATGCTATTTGTAGTCACTGGGACATTTCACAGAGTAGAAGGGGGCATGCTTGGTGTGCTACAGACATCACCATCCACAACCTTGAAAACATCACTGCATGGTATGCTACAACATGGCAAATGTGAAAATTATTTCTGAGTGATAACCTGGCAAAATTTCAGGGCCCTATAAACCCTGTGAACACTGCTGTCTTTGCAGAACTTTTCACAGAAACTCTATGCAAGCACATTAATAGCTGCATAGAGGCAGCTATCCCCATCAGGAAAAAGTACAAAACCAACTCAAAAAAAATGACACCCTGGTGGAATCACAACAGGCTGTATAACAGAAGGAAGAGCATCATGGCAAAAATTAGGAGATGCAGCACCCAGCAGGATAAAAACACTCTCATACAACGAAACAAACAACTCAGAGGACAAATAAAGTCTACCAAAGCCAAATTTGAGGTAAATTTGGCTTTCCAGGCCAAGGACCGCCACAAGGCATTCTTTAGCTATGTCCACAACTTCAAACGCAATACACAATTGTATGCAAAGCTCATTGTTAATAGAGCCACCTATACTGAACCAGAAGATACAGCAAACCTACTAGCTGAAAAATTCAATTCCAGCTTTAGCCCTCTCTCCCCCCTCAACCTTCCCTCAGAACATACCATCAAATATAACTCTCCCTGCTATCACTAGGAAACAGGTCCTTAATGCTCTCTCTAAGGCCAAGAACACCGCATCAATGGGTCCAGGCAATATCCTAGGATGCCTTCTACATAGCATGAAACATGACCTATGAGGCCCTCTAAAATTGCTATTTAACTGTAGCCTTTGAACCAGCTTTGTGCTTCATGAATGGAGGACAGCAACAATCATACATCTGTACAAAGGTGGGCCATCTACAGACCTGGTCCTGGATAACTACAGACCCATAAGTTTCACTAGTTTCATATGCAAATCCATGGAAGGAATTATCATGGAAATGATCAATAATGCCATAGGAAACCTATAGACATGAGACCCAACTCAGTTTGGTTTCATCAATGGCAGGTCATGCCTACTCAGCCTGGTGGAATTCTTTGAGTAGGTCAACAAAGTAATGGATGAGGGCAAAATGGTTCACTACTTTGACCTGGCCATGGCATTTGACACAATACCCACTCAAACATTGTTGACAAACTCAACAGTTTAGGTACAAACCGTTATATAACCCGGTGGATAGCCAGCTGGCTCACAGAGAGGATCCAGGAAGTTAGAACTGAGGAGTCTACCACTACAAAGAGGCCTGTCACAAGTGGAGTCCCTCAGTGATAGGTCCTGGGACAGCTCTTTTTTGCCATTTGCTTCTCTGAAGACAAGACTGATGTCAATGTCAATGAAGATGATTGCAAATTTGGAGCAGTCATAGAATCCCCCACTGGTTCAAATGATATCCAGGAAGAGCTGATACAGATAAACATTATGATGTCAGAGCCATTGACTAAAACTAAATGCCTAGAAATGGATAATAGTACTTCAGGAAGTCACTCACTCCTGGTAACTATCATAATTTTTATTTTATTTTATTTTACATTTGTTGACTGTGATAGTCCCACTGGATATCTGTCCATTTTCAGCGGAGGTCTGGGGAGAAAAGCTCCAGATAACACAGACAGAACATAACAGATATGAGTCAAAAATATTTACAAAGCTCTCTAGTAGGTGCTCACAATATACACAGTGTGTGATAGTATATAAAAAACAACAGGTTGCAGCAAGCTATTATGAGCAAGAGATGTGTACAATATTAATTTAAATAAGGCATTGAATAAGTAGTGGATTAATCAGGGTTAGTACAGGGACAAAGCCAGTGCTCTTTAAAATACTGTTTGAGGCCTTTTTTGAAGAGACTTAAAGAAGGTTCGAGGGTAAGGTTAGATGGAAGTGAATTCCAAGTTTTACCAATGATGCTGGCAAACAGGGAGTTGCTGGCTGAGTTAATGGCTTTGTGGGTTTGGACCAACCGTTTATTGGATGATTGTAGTTGACTTGAATTACTGTATGGCTTTATGATATTTTTGAGTGCCGGAGTATTTTCAGGGTGGTACAGAATTTTGTGTGCTACTATAAGCTAATTGAACAGAAGTAGGCTAGGCAGTTCTAGCCACCTGAGAAGACTGAGGTTTTGACAGTGATGTGTCCTACATGTTGAGACTGAGGTTTTGATAGTGATGTGTCCTGTATTGAGCCTATGGCAAATCTGGCAATATGGTTGTAACCGTGAGAGAGCTTACTAAGTTCAGTTTTGCTCAAATTGGAGAGTATGGGGGAGGCATATTGAAGGGTACATAGTAGGTGTGAGCGGGCGATTGCAGTCCTAGAAAAGGTTTGCCTCTGTATAATGAGCCAAGCTTCTTATTAATAGTTTTTATAGTTTTATTGATATGCAGAACAAATTTGAGATTATTGTCCACTATTACTCCTAAAAACTTAGTATGGTCATCTGGAGATATAGAGGTACTGTTGTTGGATGTTATGGAGAAGAAAAATGGTGTGGATCTACTGGTGGGGGTAAAGAGGAGCGGTTTAGTTTTGTTGGGATTTAACAACAGATGGTGATTAGAGAGCCAATTTTCAACTGTGTTAAATGTGTTTTGTGTTAAGGTTTGCAAGTCTAAAGGGGAGGAGGCCATACAGATCAGGGTAGAATTGTCTGCATACTGAATGCAGGTTGCCATATTGACAACATACCCCTAAGAGTTGACCCAGTAGTCAGGGATTTGGGAACACACCTAGACAGTAATCTAGCCTTTGATCATAATGTGTTTACAGTAGTGAGGAACTCATTCTATGTTGTGTAATTTGTAAACAAAAGTATGGGATCTAGGTCCAAGGAAGTCATTGTTCCACTGTATTTGGCATTCATCAGACCTATCATTGAGTACAATGTTCCCCTTTGGTATGTACCTAACCAAGCATATGCAACAATTGCATTGCCCACAGTAGTTCCTCACTGAAAGAAAACAGGGCATAAGTAACAAGTTTTATGCAGACCCCCTAAAGGTCCTATCCTTGTATTATGTCTGCTACAGGCTGTTGAGGGGAGATCTATGCTTGGCATACAAGACATCAGACCCCACTCTGATGGATCTCCTGCAATGTCTGCAAAACAAACAGCACCAAAATTAAACATTCTAAAGCTGTAAACCTTGCCTGTGACATAAATAGGACCTGCTGAAGAAACAGGTTTGTATCCCAGAGACTATCCCTTCTCAAGAAAAATCTCCCTATCCATGTGAAGCAGAGTTCCTCCCTAACCCAGTTCAAGTGTAACTTGGAAAATTGGATGGGGAACAGAAAATTCATCCCTGGTTTGGCACCCATGTCTCTAATGAACGCAAGCAACCTATAAATGGTTAATCTCCCAGGCCTCTGCTTGTAAATGTTTAATATTCCAAGACCCTATTTACACTTATCAAGGGTACCAGAACTTTTCAGAGATTTGGGATGCATGGCTAGGCTTACAAAGGCTCTTGTGGTTGTTAGCCTAGTAAACAGCTATGAACCTATAAGAAGAAAACACAAAAAGAGAAAACAAACTTTTTTGATATTGGTATTCAAATTATACATACAAAACAGTATAAGAAACTCTTCTGTGTGGGAGTTTTTCAATTCCTGTATGTCTAATTAATCACTATATATTAAAAAGCAGAACATTTCAGAAAATAGTAGTAGAAGTAGTGAACTTGAAAACATCCTAAATCAAAAAAATACAACCTTATTTTGAAATATTATTAATATTATACAGAATTATTAACTCTGTTAAGTATTCAGAAGTAATCCAAGCTAGGTAGACTATTTCCAGTCAAAAATCCTTTATTAAGCACACAGAGGAAAAAATAAAAGACTAACTTCTATGGGTAGCATGTACTCAACTTCTTAGTGCAAGAAATCTGGAAAAGCCTAAAATAATTGGGGGGGGGGGGGGGGTCAAATGCCCAAAAATATAGACAGATTTTAAATATTGATCTTATAAACTTAGAAATTAGCTAGAAAGAAGGATTTGAGTTAACAAGCATTTTCTGAAGGATGTGTCTGAAACTCAGATGTATGTTATTATTTAATGATATCAGTCATCAGTGATTTGCCAAAAAATTTAATAATTTCATGAGGAACAGGACAAAAATATTAGACAAAAATCTGGACATTTAAGAGGTATGGTGCAAACTGCTACCACTGCCCACAGATATGCTGCTTGTTACCAGTCTAAAGCTCAGTGTTGTAGGAAAAGCATCACTGAAGAGCAGGTTAAGCAACGAGATTGCTTGCTCTAACATTTAAGTGCAATCTCTAGTTCATAATGGTAGTAGTCAATAATGATTGCAGAAAAGGCCACCCCTACTAAGTGTATAGTATCTATGCCAGAAAAGCAAGTTGCAGACATTCCTATAGGTTCATAGTTACTTATTCGGCTAGTGGTCCACAAGGATATTTGAAAGGCTACATTCCTATGAAGTTGTTAGCTCTTATATATTAAATATGAATACCCCAGAGATGAGCAGCAGTGGTTAGCATTGTTGCTTCACAGCAAGAGGTTCTCTGGTTCAATCCTTGGCTGGGGAGACATCTGTGCGGAGTCTGCATGTCCTTTCTGTGGTCACTTGGGTTTCCTCTGGGTGCTCTGATTTCCTCCCACATCCCAAAGACATGCTGTAGGTGGACTGGACACTCTAAATTGGCCGTAGGTGTGAGTGCGTGTGTGTGTGTTCCTTCTGTGGAAGGTTGGGTGCCAGGCTGGCAACTCGACACCGTAAAACTCCACTGCCAGTCATGAGCGGACAGGTGATCCGCTGTAGCAACCCCTAACCGGGAAAAAGGTGAAAGAAGAAG
This sequence comes from Protopterus annectens, assembly GCF_019279795.1. Taxonomy (NCBI): domain Eukaryota; kingdom Metazoa; phylum Chordata; order Ceratodontiformes; family Protopteridae; genus Protopterus; species Protopterus annectens. Next base: position 1,597,889,221 of record NC_056732.1, read on the forward strand.
AACTCAGAGACGAGCAGAAAACTTACATGTTGCCCTTATTCATGAACCATGGGTGACCATCCATTCCTCAAGATTACATTTGAATAGTGTAATAGAAGTATTTTGTTTTATGTGGAGAGGAAGGCAATTCCAAAGAAGTGTCATTCTCTCTCTGGTACATATCTGTCTCTCCAACATGTTCTATTGATGTATTAGAAACATGTATCCTTCCATCTGGAAGACAAACCTACATCATTCCCTTACACAAAGGCAGCAACAATACAGAAATCTTTAATTTCTGCCCTATAGCCATACCATCCCCCATCTCTAAAATAATGGAAAAATGTATTCAAACTCAACTTATGAATTATCTATTCCAAAACTGACTCATTTCCACCACTCAGCATGGCTTTCAACCTGGACACAGCACTATAACTGCTCTCCTATCCTCCTTGAACACTGTTAACCACAATTGCAATGATGGTAAACTGGTCTCTGCACTTTTCCTCGGTCTCTCTAAGGCCTTTGACACCATCTCCCATTCTCTCCTCCTTTCTAAGCTCTCACACCTAGGCATGTCCACTCCCACCCTTGACTGGTTTACCAGCTATCTTACAAACAGACAACAATCTACCAAATGGCTACACTCCCTCTCACCTTTTTAACTACTTCCACCGGAGTTCCCCAGGGTCCATTTTAGGACCTCTTCTTTTCAGTGTTTTCATTAATGGCTTTCACTCTGCTCTCATGCATGGATCTGCAGTACAATATGCAGATGAGTCCACTATTATCTGCTTTGGCACCTCAGAAACAGAACTTCTGACCATGACCCAAAATGCTTTCTCTGCTGCTGAAATATGGATGACCAATAATCACCTCACCCTTACCCCAATAAAACCAAAATCCTGCTCTTTATGCCCCCAAAAAACACCACTCTTAATAAATTATTTATTATTATTAACTTATCATTTGCTCTTCTAATAAAACTGCCATAGAGGTAGTCTCCTGTACCAAGCTACTTCACGTTACTATAGATGATAACTTAACATTAGACAAACACATCCACAACAACATTAAAAAACTCACCAAAAACACGGCACCCTTTATAGACATAAACCCTTTTTAAACTACTCTACTGGAAAAACACTTGCCCTAACATTTCTCCTACTCTCTCTCCTCTATGGTGCCCCCATTCTAACAAATATCCATTCCTGCTTAAAAACTAAGATGGACACCTGCTATAACAAAATTGCTAAGTTTGTGACTAGTGCAAAATATTCTTCCCATCAATGCAGTTCTTTACAATCCCTGAACTGGCTAGAATTCCCACAACACCTCACATACATACAACTATCTACAGCACACACATTTATCTATAAACCTGTTGAATCCCCAGCCCTTCCCTCCCTTCTGACTCTTTATCAACTAAACTGGCATCTCAGATCTGAAAATGTATTTATTATTTATTTATTTGGCATTTGTTGACTGGAAAGTCCGACTGGGTCAGGAACCCATTTTCGGTGGAGGCCCAGGGAAAAAAAGCTCCACAAACAAGTACAGTTAACAATATATAAAACATTTGAAAGAGCATTGGTCCAGTGATCATTTGATTTACATTTACATTAGAGAAGTACAAAGTAAATATAGGTTGATAGGTAGGTACTAGGCTATGTGCCCAAAGGCATTTATAAACCTAGCCGGAATGTGTTGGCTTTCGCTGTCCTCTTAGATTAGTTCCCTGTGCCTCTGTCCAGCAGAGCCACTGAAGTGATCCCTAGAGTAAACTTTCTGTTTCCCATCCACTCGTCAAGGTTTCTCTTGAAGAGTGTTAGTGAGGAGCTCTGCCTAATGTAGATTGGAATCTTGTTCCAGAGCATGGGAAGTCTCTGGGACAGGAATCTATCCCTCCAGCATGTCCTATTTATTGTTGTGGTGAGGTTTAGACCCCAAGAGCGTGTGGCTCGAGGGGATATGGTTTTCTTTAGGTGGAGCATGTCCATCAATTCTGGGTTGGACATGGTCTTGTATGTCAGGCAGAGATCACCTCTGAGTAGGCAGTATGCAACCGAGTACAGCTGGAGTTTCTTCAGTCGAGCTGCATAGGACATCTGTTTGAGGTCAGTGATCCTCTTGGTGAGGTACTTCTGTGGTCTTTCCAGCTATTGCAGGTGTCTTGTAAGGTGCATCCCAATGGGGTAACCAATAACCAAAAACGAACACAAAACTTGCTGTAAGGACAACGAGAAGGAAGCAGCGCCAATAAGGAGAAGTACAGCTAAACCAGACAAACCTTCACAAATTGCGATAATGCTGTAGTATATTATAACTTGCTGAAACACCACCACAACGTACCAACGATAATCCTTTATTGACCTAGGTTTCGTTCGTTCCTACGAACTTCATCAGAATACATTCAAAAATTCATCCACCACAATTTTATACTATTTTGCATTTTCTAAATTGATTAACACAATTCCCTTGATTAATTATATAACTTTGTTACTTAAAGGGATATCACGTTAACCATAAAAAATAGTGCTTAACATTAAAATCCCAATGGGGTGTTGTACTCTATGATGGGTCTGATGAGTGATGCATAGAGGGGCCCAATGACCTCTTTCAATCTGGATGCGAACCCTTTTGTGATTAGGTGGGCCACATAGAAGGATTTTCTAACCACTTTGGCAATGTGATTATCAAAGGAGAGATTACTATCTACTTAGGTCCCCAGATCCCTTATTTCGTCTTCCATATGTAGGGGGCTACCACTTATGTGGTAGTTTGTGGGTACTTTGTTTTTTCCAAAGGGGATGACTATGCACTTTTTGGCATTTAGCTTGAGGCCATGGTTTTGACACTAGATATCTGTCTCAGTGAGACCCTTTTGGAGGATGTCTGTGTCAGCTGGAGAGTCAGTTATAGCCCCTAGTTTGCAGTTGTCTGCAAACTTGGTCAGCCATAGTCCTCCTGTGTTTGCCTGTACCTCTGAGAAGTATATGCCGAACAGGACAGGTCCTAGGACTGAACCCTGGGGAATGCCACTTTTAACCGGTTTAGAGTCAGATGTAGCTCCTGCAACTCTTACCATGTGGGTTCTGTCCATGAGCCAGTTGGCAACCCATCTCGTGACGTAGGGGTTTAAGTTCAGGCTGGTGAGCTTATCTATAATCCCAGAATGGGGAATGGTGTCTAAGGCCTTTGCGAGGTCTAGGTAGGCTGTGTGGACCACCTTTCCCTCATCTATAGCCTTGGTAACTGTCTCAAAGAAGTCCACCAGGTTTAGGAGGTATGATCTGCCCTTAACAAAGCTGAACTGGATAGGGTCCAGTGTTTGGCAGTTCCCAGTGTCTCTGTTAATGAGATCCATGATGATGTGCTCCATAGCCTTGCAGACCAAGCTGGTCAGGCTTATAGGGTGATAGTTCCTGGGGTCTGTTTTGGCTCCAACTTTGTGGAGGGGAATAACCGTTGCTGTGCAACACTCTATGGGCACGTAGCCTGTGGAGAGGCTGAGTTTGAACAGTGTGTTTAGGTGAGGGGTTAGTTCATCTTTGAGCTCATGTAGGACGCAGCCTGGGACACCGTCTGGTCCCATTGATGCTGTATTTTTGGCTTTGGAGAGGGCTGTTTTAACCTGAGCGTCTGTGATTTCAGGGGCACTACATTCTTCTGGTATGGTTATGGACCCTTTAGGAGGTGAGAGAGGGGTGAAGTTTGCACTGAACCTGTCTGCCAGGATGTTGGTGATATTGGTCGGTTCAGTGTATTTTGTGCCATTCTACACTAACTCTGAGCAGATCTGGGAATTGCCACTTAGATTCTTGACAGAGCTAAAGAATGCCTTGTGGTTATCTTTGGAGTCATTGGCAATTTTTCTTTTGAAGCTAGCCTTGGATGATTTTATGAGGGATCGTAGTTTCTTGCTGATACTGATCAGGGATGTCTTCCCCTCTTGGGATTTTACTCTTTTCTGTACTAGTTTCCTCCTTCTATTGTATAGCTTGTTTATGGCAGGGGTCAACCAGACTGGTTTCCTTTTCTTGGAGGAGTGAGTCTTGGTTTTGCTTGGGATAGCATGATCCATGCATTCTTGTAGGTGCCCATAGTGTGCATTAGTAAAGGATTTTGCAGCTTGGACAGCATTATCCCTTTAGCATGGGGGATTTGAAACTTTCCACCTCGGTCTTAAGTAACGTGTAGTTTGCTTTTGAAAAGTTTTTCATGGTGGTTTCTTTGACTGGGGGTGGGGAGGGAATGTGGATATCCAGAGTGATTAGTTTATGGTCAGATCTAACCAGTGAGGGGTTGACCTCCCGTGTGGAATACCAGTCGCCCATGTTGGTGATGACCAGGTCCAATATGTTGTCACCTCTGGTGGGGGTGGTAACCAGTTGATCCAGGGTATTTGAGTTTATAAATTCCGGGAAATGTTGGGCAAGGGAGCTAGTACTTTAGTAGTTCTCCCAGTTAATGTTTGGGTAATTGAAATCAGCCAATATCAGGGTGTTTGGTAGGACATTTATGTTTCCCAGTGTTTCCAGAAATGCGGAATGGGGGTCCTGGGACATGGTGGGTGATCTGTAGCAAGCTACAATTTGAATTGCAGTTCTGCCCATTGTTAGTTGCACGTGGATGATCTCTGAAGCATCGTGCTGTGCCACTAACCTGGAGGTGTGGGTATCATTGAGGAATATGGATACACCCCCGCATTTTGTATTTCGGTCTGGGTTTTGCGGCTAAAATGTATGGTATGAGTTGTAGCCTGGTAGTGCTTGGGTGCTCTCTGGAGCCTTAAACCAGGTTTCTGTTACTGCACATATATTGATTTTCTCCATACTGAGGAGTACCTCGAGTGTGTGCATTTTGAGGTTTAGACTTCTGTCATTGAGTAGCATTACCCTCAGTTTTTTGTTACTTGTGCTATTTACGGTGGTGGGTTTGTCTTTTGAGCCTTGCCTAAAAAGGCACTATGGGGGTGGCAAGAGCCTTGGCCAGTATTCAAAAGCTTAAGGGTGACAGGTGCAAGCCATCTCTAGTGAAGCAGCGTGGCTTGTTGTGCATGTCATCCCAGGGTGACAGACACTGGATCCCCTTTGAATGACACAAGTAGCTTAGCCAATTGTTGAAACTGATATTTTTTTCTTTATACCGTGGTATCATTCTTGGTGAGGCAGGATGCTACTCAGGGTCAGGGTCATACCGGCCTGGGCTATGTGATCAGAGAGCTCTTCCATGTCTCTTTTCATGTAGTCCAGGGAGGTACGGCTCAGGTCATTCACACCAACATGGACAATGACAGAGTCGTATTTGTACTTGTTCTGAAGTGACTTGAGTGCTTGTGTTATGTGGCATATCCTGGCACCCAACAGGCAGCTAACAGTAACGTTCTCCTTGTTCAACCTAGTGAGTGGGATGTCAGTGTGCCTTACTATAGAGTCACCTTTTACTAGTGTGTTGGGTATGTTATTTTGCCTTAAGGGCTGTGACTGCGTGGCGCACTGGTTTTGTGAGGTATGTGTTTCATGGGTTGTGTTGGGGGGGTGGGGGTTGCTTGGATGTCTACTTTGGAGGTCTCTGTTGCTTTTGCAGATTTTTATGTAGAGCCTCCGAGTATATTTTCATGTATTTGTGTGTTTTTTGCCAGTGCTGGTTTCATAGGTCTATGTGAGAATAGTGGTGTGATGCAAGTAATTCCCTTCTCCTCTTGACTGTCTGGTCCAGTCTTGGGTTGAGGAAACTTAGCCTCCAGTTTGTCTGTATAATTGCATCTCTCGCATGTATTAGTGTTTGGTGGTAAGAGGAGAGGATTGTCTGTGTACATGAGGCAGTTGTAACATTGCCACAAAATGCCCAGATGTGATTTAAAAATAGAAAGTAAAGCATTTCTTTAGCATTTTCATTTGAGAATTATAAAGTAAAAACCTTTGACAGGTGTAGGTAACATGGTCATTTCATTTACATACAGGTGAATATTTTGCAGTGTTAGAAGATAACTTGAATGGCATAAAAGCAGTTAGGTTTGAAAGTCTGAAATCATTGGCAGCTGTTAGGAGTGGGGAAGGCTGGGGTTGTGAGGAGGGTGGGGAGATCTGTGGTTGTGAGAGGAGTGAGAGGTAGAGTGCCGGGTGGAGGGATTGAGTAGATTGCATATGCTGTCTATAAAGTGTGTATTGAAAGCTTCTACTATTTGGGATGAGGTTTTATCAGTGGCAGGGGATGGATTTTCTTTGGTTCTGGGGTAAGGAGCTGAGATATAGTATGCCAGCATTTTTGGGGGTTGTTTTTATGGGAGGTTAACTGTTGGGAGAAATAGAATTTCTTATCTTTGTTTATTAGTTTCTTTGCCTGGTTGCGTAGCTGTCTATAGTTTAGAAAGTTGGTGTTATTTTTGTTTTTATGCCATTTCTGCCAGGCTTTGTCTCTTGTTACAAGAAGATTTTTGGTGTTTTTGGTTAGCCAGGGGGCATGATTAGTGTTTACTCTCTTACAACGGAGTGGGACTAAACTATTGAGGGTTTCTAGGAATATTTTGTTGAAGTGGCTGACAACTTCGTCTAAATGTAGAGTTTTTAGTATGGACCAATTTATACATTTTAGAATTGAGTTAAATTAGTGTTGGTCAAATTTAGATAAGTTGCATGAGGTTTTATAATTGTGGTTTCTGATGATGTGGATTATGGTCATGTTGGTTTATGCAGGTAGGTGATCACTTAAGGTTTTTGGTAGGGTTCCAGAGTTGGTGTATTTGTGGGGATCTGATACTAAGATCCAGTCAAGTGTGGATCCTTGGGTGTTATTTCTTGAGACTCTAGTTGGGGTAGAGATGAGCTGAGTAAAACCATAAAAGTTTATGCTATTGTTGGAGTTGTTGGAATTTAGATCTTACCGATTTATGTTGGTATCCCCCATGATGATGGCTTCATTGGATATATTTTGGGAGATCCAGGATAGGATGTTTTCTAATATAGGGATGTTGTTCCCTGGGGGACTGTATGGGACTGCAATACATAGTTTTGTTTTATTGATTTTTAAGGAAGCTAGCAAGATTTCAGCTGTAGAGAAGGATGGGTTTGGTACATGGAAGAAAAGTGAGAGTATGGGGATAAATTAAAGCTACACCTCCACATTTTTTATGTGTTCAGTCCGCTCTTATGTTATAGCCTGGGGGGAGTAGTTCAGTGTCTTTTATGTGTGGCTTGAGCCAAGTTTCAGTGAGTGCAAGTATGTCAGGGGAGTGCTGTGTTAGCCATGTGTGGAGTTCTGTGTTTTTTCTGTAAATGCTACGTAGGTTAAGAGTGATTACGAGTAAATTTTAGTAGTAGATGTGTTGGGAAAGGGGGGGGTTAGAGGATGGATCTGAATTGGGATGGATGTCGCCACATTTGGCTAAATAGGAGATAGATTTAGTGTGTTGGTTAAGCAGGGTTAATTTATTAGAACAGTTTAATGTGGTAATAGATGGCGATGTGGATTTAGATGAGACAGGTAGAAGTTTATCCAAGTGAATAAAGCAAAGCTCCCTGCAGGTCAGTATCTCTACCCTTTCACTGTAGCTAAGCTCTGGAATGCTCTTCCACCTCTTCTCTGGACCATTAATAGTTCCCCCTTATTCAAAAAGTCTCTATGTCAACATCTCTTTTCTCAATGGCTCTGCCCATGCACCATCTCCAAATCCTCTATAACCGGATTTCCTGATTGACCCCTCCCATCCCATATTCATCATTATTCTCTGTCTTAAGTGAAAAGCACCTTCTACCTCATTCTGCTTCACATGGTATAAGACAAATTGTGTGGTTATCCCCACCTGGTTTATGAATATTGTATAAGTTAACCACATAGTCTTAATATATACTACAAAGAACAAGCCAAATATAAAGACAGAGAGGTAACCAAAGCTGCTCAATAATCCATTCATAAAGTGCCTGTAACTGCAACTGGGATATTCTCCAAGAACCAAGCTTAGATTTAATATATACTACATAATTGTATATGTGTATAGCTTATCTGTCTTTTCTGTTAAACACTTTATATACTGGATATTTTGCCATGAATCAAAGTTTCTTTCATAAATTCTAGCCATATAATTGTACAATATTTCAAGTGATTCTCTGTTTGTTACTCTTTGTAAATTTGCTACACTCTGCAAACACTTGTTTAACAAATTTCTATTATCTTGCATTTTGTTTATGGAGCTTTTCTCCTCAGGCTTCAATGCTCATTTCAGCCCAGTGGACTTTCTGGTCAACAAAAGCAAATAAATAAAATAAATAAAAATGTATCCACAAATATACAGGCATAGCTGTCATATGCACTCTGCAGGACATTTTGTCCAAACACCCATGTTTACTATGCACCTCAATGGTTATGTCATTAATTGGCAAGAAACCCAATAAGCTGCAACAGCACATAATGACAAAAGTGATAATGGGAGTGTGAATGCACAGCAGAAAAATATGCATACATTAACAAATTAACAAAGGATTAGCAGACGTTCAGCAGCTGGCCACTTAGCACCATTAGTCAGGAATGCAAGCAGACCATCAGTTTACCATTCTGTGATTACAGGAGCGGAATGGCTTAACAGTGTACTTGTGTGCCTTGGGAAAAGAAGCACAGCACACAATTACCCATGATTAACTGTTATATTCCATTAGAAATTCTTTGGGGTACATTGTGTTGCTGCAGATCCCAAGCATACTTTATTGTCAATGATGCCTTTATCCTTTACATGTAAACATTTTCTTAGTACTTCATATTAGATTTATGTACTCGCATCCCCTTGAGATTTTCACCATTTACAGCTTAGAGTGAGTGCCACTTAAAATCTACCCTCTGTAGTTGTACACAGAACACAACCATCCTAGCACCTTTATCATTTGTAATTAGGCATCAGTAGCCATATGGTCCTAATCTCCACATTTTGGTCCAGCTTCTGTTTGCAGAGTATCTTCCAAACGTATTTATTTATTTAGCATTTGTGAACAACGTAAGTGGACTGGTTCAAGGATCCTTTTCAGAGGTTATTTCAGATGCAAGTTGAGCAAGATGGCAAAAGACATAATTGATAAAAAATGTGCAGCAAACTGTTATAGAATGATATTTATAAATATTGAAATATAACAATCTGAATGAGCTACACAGGACTTAAGCCATCCTATCCATCCTTACTTCTACATGTTAACTATAACCCTAACCTTGCCTGCTTACCCGAACCCTTTACCTTACCTTAACAAAAAAAAAAAAAAAGCTTTCTATAACACTGCCACTATTCAGACAAATTAGCTCTAAATGTTATGGTAGAGTTTCAGTTTACAGCTCACAAAAGGAAATGGTTTCCCTTTGCAATCTTTTGTATTTCTGATATTTTGAATTTTCAGAAAATTAATTGTTATAAGAATAAATGTGCAAACTGCTACCCAAAGGTCCTCACCAGGAAAACCAAAAGTAATCAGGAAAAAAACAGCAAGATGGAACCACCACAGCTCTAAAATCCAGTATAAATTTATTAACAAAGGTAAGACAGGATAAGCGCTTTCACGTGAACAACTCACACTTCATCAGATCTTACAAAAGAACAAACCACACAGTTTAAATACCAAAATGTCCCCTCAATTAATTAAAATAATTCACAACAGTTAATCAATTTAAATGAAACCAATTAAAACAAATTAAAAAGCTTTAAAGTGCAAGGCATAAGAACTGTCAAGCAGAAACCAGTTACCAGTTTCCTTCTTAACCTAATAACAAACTCATTTGTTCACTTGGTTATTTCAAGGACCGTGCCTCCAGTGCAGGTTTTATGCTGACACAATTATTAAGCCCAGGATGAATATGGACACATAGTCTCAGAATCCACTTCAACTCTGTGGACTCCAAATGTTTATTTAAGTTGCCCCCTCTCTTGTTTTTATGTACAAGCTGTAAGGCCATAAAACTAAAACTATGTGAATTTAAAACAGCAATAGGCTTTGCTAATAAAACTAAAACTATGTGAATTTAAAACAGCAACATGCTTTGCTAAAGCATTTTGAAGGTGCATATTCTTAATATCGTAAAGATGATTATATATCCTATCCTTCAACCTCCTAGAGGTCTTACCAACATAGAAACAATCAGCACTTATAGCTGGCAAGGTACACTAAATTGCTACTGTCGCAGGTGGCAATGAACCTAGGAAGGAATTAAAATCCAGAATCGGGCGACTGAAAAACTGTGTTATGGATATCGCACTACACATATTACAGTGTCCACAAGGGAAGGTACCAAGTCTTGAATCCCTCACACTCATGTCATAACCCCCATGTTTAACTTTGTCATTGCACAAAAGTCTTTTCAAGTTTAAGCTCTTTCTATAGACAAAACATGGTCTCTCCCCAACTATACCAGCTGTAATGAGGTTCACAGTAAGGACATGCCAATTACGTTTGATAATGGCTGTCACAACCACAGTGTCATTGGTATAGGTCATTGTAAAACAAAGCCTATTTCCTTCATATCGTTTACCCATACCACATCCTAATAGTCTCAAATTATCAAACACCTCATTCCTAGCTCTGTCTAGTATGGACTTACTATAACCCCTGTCATTGAACAAGCGATCTAAAAGATCCACTTGAACCTTCAAATCATTAGGGTCCTTACATATTCTTTTAACCCTATGATATTGCCCTTTAACTATGTTTGAAAAGACAAACCTAGGATGCATGCTACCAAACTCCAGAAGACTATTCTTCCAACAAGGCTTACGATAGAGCCTAGTAGATATCATACCAAAATAATTTTTATGCAAAGTGACATCTAGGAAGTCCACACTAATCCTTGAAGATGTCATTGTAAATTTCAGAAAATCAGTTGTCGATTCTAAGTAGTGGATAAACTCACATAAATCAGAATATTCCCCATCCCAAAACAGGAGAATATCATCCACAAAGCACCTATATAGGCGAACATGTGAATAATATATGCTATCAAACAAGAACTTCTTCTCCCAGCAATAGACAGCTAAATTAGCCTAGGAATTTGTGCATGGGGTGCCCATAGCGACACCCCACTGCTGCAAATAAAGTTGGCCATCAAACATAAAAACATTATTAGACAAAACCGTATCCAACAAAGTACATAGCAGTATCACATCATTATTTGCCATTGTGTCTATATCATTTAGCATCTCCCTAATGGCTTCCAGACCATATTCATTGGGTATGGATGTAAATAAATGTACATCTAAAAGGCAAAGCTTCTTTAGTATATATGCCTATATCATCCAACAACTGAATGGTATCCTTCAAAATGGTAGAGATTCCTTTTACTATGGGTCTCAGTTTTTCTCTATATAGACTGACATAGTTTGAGTCACCCATCCACCACCTGCAACAATAGGCCTCATAGGGGGCAAACTCAAAGACTTATGCACTTTTGGCAGGCCCTTGATGTGTGGAATAAAAGGATGTTCAACACATAAATATACGGTTCAAAATCAATTTGCCTGCACATTAATAAATCATATAGATTATCCTGCACCTGTTTAACCAATTTCATGAACTGTGCAACATCAAAAACAGTATAAGTCTCTATATCTTGTAACAGCTCATACATAGCACCAATATAATCCGTATAGTTCATGAGTACAATCCCCCCACCCTTATCAGCTGGCCTAACCATCAAATCAGTATTATTCTGCAGAGACAACAAAGCCTCTCTTTGGCCAGCATCTAAATTAAAATAAGAACATCTACGTACATTCTTATTATAAAAACTCTCATATATATCCCTCTCACAGGTTTTTATAAAACAATCCAAGTGTGCTGGTAATATGGGATTATACAAACTTCTGCGTCTCAATGAGTAACCCTGTCCAGTACATTCAATAGTGTCTTTTAAGTGTATTAACTTCAGTGCAACTCTATGCCCAAACATCCTCAAGTCTGTGAGCAAAACAGTCACATCCATACCTATCAAACGGACAAAAGACAACCCTTTGTCCAACAAAGAAGACTCAGCAGAGGTTAAAGTGTAGTTAGATAAATTAAATACTAAACTGTTCATCTCCTGGTTCGCCGATGCATGTTACTGCCTTCCCTTGAATACTTCCTCTTGCGTCGGCCCCGACTGCTCGACCTCATTTGGGATGTTGTACGTGCCTTCACTGGCAAGGGCAAAAAATGATCCATATTCAGTAACGATATCACTTTGGGTCTAGCACCAGGATCAGAAGCAGAATTAAATAAAGCCTGCTGATTAGGTGGAGGCATCTGATTAACTGTGTCAGGTCAGATGAAAGTTCCAGATGCTCATCTAAAGTATTACTATTTGCAACAGTTACCTGCTCAGTCAAAACAGAAGTAAGAGCCGATACCGGCTGAGAAGCCGGTAAACTATGCAAATCACCATTTCCAGCTAAATCAGGAACCAAATTTACATTGCGAGTGGTAGTATCTGCATCAACATTAGTGATGGTATTATTCCTTGGCCAAACAAAGACATTACCAAGGCTAAAATCTTTAAAGTGACTCTGTAATTTACGTTGCTTGCTTTGTTGTAGCCTACTGCTGTACAATGAAACATTCATGTAGGTATTTGCTAGCATGTCCATACACACATCACTCCTATAATGACAAGACAGATCTTTATGCAAAGCCTCTACCTTTTTGTTCAACTCTTCTTCAATGGGGCCAGAATATTTAATCAACAACTTCATATATTTGTACCCCATTTCAATATTCAGTTGTTGCCACCTTTTTATCAATTCAGGATGTGTGTCCCCATACGTCGGCATACACAACACCCTCATCCCACGTGGAACAACATGAAAGTGAATGCTAGCTTCCAAATGCCGATGCTGCCAAGCCAGTCTCTGTAATTTATATAAATCATTTTCAAACTCTTTTAACAGAGCACTAAACTCTTGAACATTGTCAACAGTACCTCTGAGCAAAGGTGCAGACGGGCGCTCCAAATCCAAACTCAGTAGGGATTATTCTGCTGCATGAAAATGTTATTCCATTTCGTCTGTATGTCCATTCTTACAGGATTATATTCCAACTCCAGAGACATTGTTTCGGCCATGTGGCTGCAGTAGCACCAAGTACAAACAGCAAATATAAGAATAAATGTGCAAACTGCTACCCAAAGGTCCTCACCAAGAAAACCAAAAGTAATCAGGAAAAAACAGCAAGGTGGAACCACCACAGCTCTAAAATCCAGTATAAATTTATTCACAAAGGTAAGACAGGATAAACGCTTTCAGTAAACAACTCATGCTTCATCAGATCTTACAAAAGAAAAAAACACACAGTTTAAATACCAAAATGTCACCTCAATTAATTAAAATAATTCACAACAATTAATCAATTTAAATGAAACCAATTAAAAGAAATTAAAAAGCTAAAAATATTTAAAGTGCAAGGCATAAGAACTGTCAAGCAGAAACCAGTTACCAGTTTCCTTCTTAACCTAATAACAAACTCATTTGTCCACCAGTAAGTGGACTGGTTCAAGGATCATTTTCATAGGTTATTTCAGGTGCAAGTTGACTAAGATGGCAAAAGACATAATTGATAAAAAATGTGCAGCAAACTGTTATAGAATGATACTTATAAATATTGAAGTATAACAATCTGAATTAGGTACACAGGACTTAAGTCACCCTATCCATCCTTACTACTACATGTTAACTATAACCCTAACCTTGCCCGCTTACCCGAACCCTTTACCTTACCTCAACAAAAAATAAATAAATAAATAAATAAATAAATAAATAAATAAATAAATTTCTATAACACTACCACTATTCAGACAAATTAGCTCTGAATATTATGGTACAGTTTCAGTTTACAGCTCACAAAATGAAATGGTTTCCCTTTGCAATCTTTTGTTTTTGTGATATTTTGAATTTTTAGAAAATTGTTCAAAATATTTTCAATCATATGTAGTTTCATGTTTTTACATTTTGAACAATCATAATTCAAAACACAATGCTGATGCAAAAAAATGTGACAAACATTACATGGTGCCTTCCAAGATTATGCAATGGTCATAAAACTTCATTCAAAAATAAACTTATATATGCTCTAACTTCTCGGATAATTCCTCTTTGAGGTATGTGAATTGTAAAGTCTTCCTCTCTCAAGCCATAAAACTAACCCCCATAATGCATTTTATTAGCTATGTCTCATACTACAGATGCTTCAGTTGTCTGCTGGCCATGAAATAAAACACATTGTCTTCTCTATATCTGGCCGCAAAATCTAGGATTCCATTCTTCCATCACTTTATATTTCATAAAGAATAAAAGGCATTCATTCTTCTGCAATATAAAGTTAAACGGCACTGTTGTAAACATTCTTGCATCCACATCGAAGTCTCCATGGACAAGGTTCCCTTCCATGTACTGGCCAGCTACATGTCACCCTTTATAACCCATGAAGCTCGCAATTCTTACCTAGACCTACTAAAGGCACTGACCATCCAACCAAACATTCTATTCATTGGAGACTTTAACTACCCCTCTATAGAATGGGAAATGTATGCTGCCTGTAACTTGCACAGCATTTCCTAGACTTAATGCAAACAACCTGGACCAGATACTGCACTCTCCATACAGAGGATCAAACATATTGACCCTACTACTCACCAACATTTTATCCCACCCCATGTCACGTCCTCATTAGTGAAGTTATACTACAAAGCTGTCTGCTTCAAAATACAATTCAACCCAGAAAACCCAACTAAACCCGTAGCAGTTAGGAACTATACTAAAGCAGCTACATCCTATTAAGTGATGGTTTGTCAAAATTCACAGCTCCCCTAAACTCCCAGAGCATAACTTCCTATACAGAATTATTTACAGAAACCCTATAGAAACATGTAAATGGCTGCATTGAGGCTGCTGTACCGAGCAGAAATAAGTCCAGATCTAACTCCAAAAACAAACCACATTGGTGGAATCCTTACCTAAATAGGCTATACAACAAAAGAAAAAAAAAGTCATGGCCAAAATCAGAAAGAGCAGCTCTGATAGAGACAAGAGCTCTCTGATTCAACTAAATAAGAAACTTAGAGGTCTAAGTCCAGGAAGGCCAGTTATGAGATCAAGAAAACCTCCCAGGCTAAGGAGAATCACAAGGCTTTCAAAGGATCATAGAAGGTTACTAGGCTAATGGCCCTAGAGTCCTTATAAGCCTAGCCATGTTATACCTGAATTAGCCTTACAATTTAGGAGGCAAATGTCAGGAATCTTAAAGGTAACACTCAACAGTATGTATGCAGAACTGGTAGGAAAGTGGCACAACCTTCACTGACCAGGGTGACATAGCAAATCTACTGGCTGATAAATTTAGCTCTAACTTCACTCCCACTTTCCCCACTACCCACTGTGAAATCCTTTTAGCATAACCCCCCAACTATCAACAGGGAACAGCTCTGCAGGTCCTCTGTAAGGCAGAAACACTGCTTCAATGGGCCCCAAAAATATCTCCATTTGCCTTCTGAATTGCCTAAAACATGACCTAGCAAGACCACTTGAGGCACTGTTCAACTTCAGCCTCAAAACAGGTTATGTGAGTGGTAAATGGAGGGCTGCAACAGTCATCCATTTTTATAAGGGTGGACCATCAACTGAGCCCGGGAACTACAGATCCATTAGTCTAACAAGTCCAAAGCCATGGAACAAATTATCAAGGAAACGATCAACAAGGATATTAGCAACCTACAGACACTGGACCCATCCTAGTTTGCTTTAAGGAAGGTCTTGCCTACTTAACCTGGTAGACTTAATCAAGAGGGTCACCATGGCTATGGATAAGGGGAAAATGTTGCCTATCACCTACCTTGACCTGGCCAAGACATTAGCTTTATTTATTTATTTATTTATTTATTTATTTATCATTTGTTGACCATGAAAGTCTGACTAGGACAGAGCCTATTTTCTGTGGAGACTCAGTGAGAAATGCTCCAGATGCAAGTCTTTGGAATGTGGGAGGAAATCAGAGTACCCATAGGAAACACACACAAATGCAGGGAGGACATACAGATTCCACACAGGAGGCTCCCTAGCCAAGAATCAAACCAGAGAACCTCTTTCTACCTGTGAGGCAACAACATTAACTGCTGCACTACCGGGCTGCCCACTCAGATATTGTTAACAAACTCTCAGAACTAGGTATAAATCCCTGCATAACTTGCTGGATTGTCAGCTGGCTCATGGATAGGACTCCAGAAGTCAGAATCAGTGAGACAACCTCCACCAAGAGACTGGTTACTAGTGGGGTATCTCAGAGCTCTGTGTTGGGGCCAGTGCTGTTTGGCATCTCTTTCTCATAAGTCAAGGCCAATGTCAAAGACCTCTGGCTCACTAAGTTCACAGATGACTGTAAATTGGGAACTATCATAGATTCTCCCCAGAACACCAACATTCTACAAGAGGGTCTAATACAAGCAAATGACAGGTGCAAAAGCCACTGATTAAAACTCAGTGCAAAGAAATGCATTATAGTGCCCTTTGGGAATGCATCCACCAAAGCTAATTACTTCATTGATAAAAGACCACTAAGAGGTGACCTGATAGTTAGTGATCTGGGATAATATATAAACAGTAATCTGCCATTCAACTGACGTGTAGCCAAGATAGTAAGAAAATCATTCTATGTCACTCAACTTATACGCAAAGTTATGGCATCCAGGCCCAAGGAAGAAATAGTACCACTCTACTCAGCCCTTATCAGACTCATCATTGAGTACAGTGACCCCTATGGTATGTAACGAGCCAGGCACTTGCAACAGCTGAAATGCCCTCAAAGGCACCTCATCAGGAGAATCCAGGGCTTGAATACCCTGTTCTACACAGATCATGTTAAGGTTATGTCTCTGTACTAAGTCTCCTACAAGTTACTGAGAGGCGATATATGCCTGGCATATAAGGCATCCTTATATCTAGCTCAGATGGATCTCTTGCACATCCACAAAACAAACAACATAAGAAACACTATATCCAAGGACCTAAACTTTGTAACATAAATAGAACCTGCTGGAGGGACCAATATGTGCCTGAAAGAATCCCTGTACTGTGGAATAAGCTCCCCATCTATGTCGGGCAGAGTTCATCCCTATAACTGTTCAAAAGAAACCCTAATCATTGGATGGGAAATCACATGTTCACCTCCAGCTGGGCACCCATGTCTCTGATGGACAGAGATCAACAGAAAGTCAATTAATCCCCAAATAACATACATCCTACACTCATAGCCCTTAGCTTCCTCCTTACTAACATACCCTACCAGGTGTCCAAGGAACTCTGGCACAAAACTGAGTTGGGCTGCTCGGCTGTGCTTGTAAAGACCCAGGTGGTCATTATCCTAGTATAAACCTATGAAGCTATACTGTAGTACAGATTGATGAAACTTAGGCAAACAATTTAACTTGTGCAGCTGCAAATTACAAATGGAGAGTTTTTAACTTTGTAATGCATCACAACACAAAGGTAACCATGAAACTGCAACTGCAACCTTCAGCTTCAAAATATTCCTTAGCCTCATTACCATTTCTAAAACTTCAGAACTATTCACTTTTGTAAATGTCTCTGAGGTTGATACAGTGCAAATATGTTACTGTCGTGCACTGTCATTCTTAATAATGCCACCTCCCCTCCATACACACACACACACACACACACACACACACACACACACACACACACACACACACACACACACACACACACACATACACTTGGCACTGCTTAAGGGATGCTGTGAATAACCACATGGTGCAAATACAAATAACTAACTAATTCAGCTTTCTGTACTGCATTCGGCAGAACTAAAAAAGATACTGACAATCCTGGCACAGGCACAAAAAATAAACGTACAGAAACAACTAAAATATCTCCATGCAGTCTTCAGTCTTGGGATTACTTACAAAAATAACAATACTTGACTGAGATGTAGTGCAAGCAAAGTTATGCTGGTGGATTTAAAAAGAAAATCATGTCTAGATTGAAAAGCATCTACTGCCTCTTTAACAGCATAATAATTGTCAGACAGACTTAATACAAGCGAACGCTTCAAAGCATGACCACTGCAGCTTGACAATGCAAAAATGAATAGACAACATTTACCTAAGGCCTTTAGCTTGAAACAATTGCAAAGTCAAACCAAATACGAAAAGTCCAGATAGAAGAATCTGGATTCATCCCTCTCATTCGTTTACTTACAGTATGAGTCCAGGCTCAAGTAATGTAAACCAAAATGAACGTTTAATAAATCCAACAGGTAAATAGTCCATGAAATACAAAAGATAAGTGCTTTCATCTAGAAGATCAAGACTTCATCAGATAAAGCATAGAAAATACATACTTCTTTTTTTATATAAACCCAACAGGAAATGACAACATATTAAGACTTAGTTAAATAAATGAAATTAGATAAGTATTCAACAATACATATGAAATTAGCACAAGAACCCCACAGTTTAAAACACAAAGAGCATATATAAATAAATATAAATATATATAAAATGAAATAAAATAGATGATGTCATAAAAATATATATAGGTATATTTATGTATATTTATTCTTCATAGACACTAGTCCCTAACAAGGGCTTTTATTACCTCTCAATAGCTTTTAATTTTAGTAAGGCGCTAATGGAAATATTTTCATTCAGACCTGGTCAGTTGCCTATATTTAGCCGCAGCTGCCAGTATCCCTCTCTTTTTTCTAATAATAATGACCAAGCTCCTCCTCTTGTGTCTGTGTTAATACTATCTATGATAAAAAATTGGAAGTTGTGATTCACATTCTCCATAATATGTTTACTTAAAGCGTTTGTGTCCTTTTTATTTTTTTATATCATATAGGTGCTCACATATACGGTTCTTTAGCCTGCTGTTTTACCAATATAGTAGCAGGAACAGATGGTACACATCGCACAATATATAACCTTCTCGGAGCAACAATTATATTTATGGTGAATTCTGATTTCCATGTTGTTGACAAAAAAGGAGTTACCCTCTTTTAAATGCTTACAGTAGTATGTAACCTACTTTACGGCTGTGGCAAACACCTTTGGTTTCAAAGATGTTTTTAAGATTTTTTCCTTTTCTGTAGACTATAGTAGGTTGTGAGCCTATAAGGGATCTAATATTCTTGTCATGCCTAAGGATGGACCAATTTTTATCTAAAATATCCTTCAATATAAAACTACCTTGGGTAAAAACAGTAATAAAAGAAGTTTTAAAATCCTTACTCTCTTCTATAATGTTAATGTCAGTGTCATTGATAGTAAAAATATTATCCATAAAATCACCTGGTAATAGAGGAAGGTTTAAACATCTCTCTCCCTTGTTAACTACCTCAATCATGATTTCAGTAATGAATTTAAGAGGATAACCTCTCTTCAGATACATATGTTTTAATTTATCACATTCATTTAAGAATCTATCTATAGCAGAAACCATGCATGCTGCACGCACAAATTGACCTTTTATAATGGCCTTCTTTTGTTTTAAGGGATGATTACTGGAAAAATGCAATAGAGAATTAGAACATGTATCCTTTCTAAAAATTTTTGATACAAGCTTCTCATTGTTAGACCTTTGACAATAAAATGTCCAAAAAAGAAATCATGTTTGAGTTGTTGGTGTGAGTAAACTTTAAAAAGCTTGTGGTGGATTCAATATAAGCTACAAAATCGTTAATGACTTCATTAGGTCCATCCTAATAGAATAAACATATCATCCAAAAACCTGGTATAAAATCTCATGTGTTTAAAATAACTAGATGGGAATAGAAATTTATTTTCCCACTGCATGACAACAATATTGGCATAAAGGCCACCGCATGCAGAACCCATAGCTACTCCTTCTTGTTGTAAGTACATTTCTTGGTTAAATAGAATAAAATTATTTTTAAGGACAATTTCCATAAGTTGTATGTAAACTAAAACATCAAAATGTCCAATACCTTTCTCATAAAGTAACTCTGTGAACCAATCTAACCCTATATCATGGGGTATTACAGAATATAGGTCCTTGATATTGATGGTTATAGAAGTGTATGTATCCTTGAAAGGTATCTTGTCAATTGCTTCTAAAAAAAACCCATGAATCTTTACATACATGTGTTTCGTTGTAAATAAATTCCTTTAACTTAGTATCTAAATACCTAGCCAATGGGTGGGTAATATAGTCCTTTGAATCAACTATTGGGCACATGGGTGGTTGTCTTAGGTTCTTATGCAACTTTGGTAATCCAAACATAACAGATAACCTAGGGTAAGAAACAGTTAAATAATTTAGAGTATCTATAGATATGGCTCCTTCAATAAATAGATCTTGGAGTTCATTTCTAATTTTTTTGTATGCTCTATTTAATTAATTTAAAGAAGACTTTGTATAGGCCTTGCCCTCATGTATAAATAAAATTTTTCTATTATAATCTTCGTAATTCATTAATACCATCCCACCCCCCTTATCAGGTTTTATAATTCTAATCTTGTGCAAAAAATTCTTGATTTCATCAATAATTTTATTCTCACAAAAAACGCTTTCATTAAAATTTCTACCTCTAAAATTAGAATTACGAATATCTAATTCACAAATACTTTCAAATAACTGGATAATGGGGTGAAGTGGAGAATTATAGGTACTAGAAATAGCCAGGGGGTTAAAAAAGGATTCAGAAAAGGAATTTTGAAACAGAATTTTTAGATTTAATTTACGTGTATACAGTCTCAAGTCCATTAATGTATTATAAATATCAGCAGATTGTGGAGGTACTGAGGTGAAACCTTTTGCAAAAATATCACAATGTTCTATATTTATTTTAATATTCGAAAAATTATAAACATTAAAGTCACCCAAGGAGTTAGTTACAACATGGCAAGATGGTAGGATATAATCTACTGTTACATTAGAAAAAATATTTGGTGATGTATCCAAAATTTCAGATATGGAACCAGTTAATTCCTGTTGTTCCATGTCCGGTTGTAGAACCTCTTCTCACACCTGTTCGTCATCCCTCCCCTGTTCCAATGCATGTGTGGATTTACAGAATTCACCTCCCAATTGTTGTTTGATGGGGGTGGCCTTTGTTCCTCAAGCTCTCTGAGTGTCTCAGGGGTGAGAACCCTTCTGGGTCTAAAAAAGGCTGAACAGAGTTACTTAATATAGAATTACTTTTGGTGTTGGAATTAATAGTATTTGAATAATTTACATTATAATCTGTAAATTTATTACCCCTTTCCTGAGAGGGTGGGGGCCTAAGGTATGCAATTACTTTACCATAATCATTTTTATCCCTAATTAGCTTTTTTTACTTTCTAGCTTTTATTGAGTTAGCAAGCTAGCCCATACTCTTAAAAATATGTAAGTGCTCATATTTAAAATTGCTATACTGCATATGTCCACAAATAGTCTTATCCAAGTCAGTAACAGAACCAATTAATTAATTAATTAATAAATCATTGTGTTTTATAATTAAATGCATATATTCAAGTCCATGCTGATCAAGCAAAGTGGTAAGCTCTTTAAATAAAGCAGATTCAAACTGCAAGACACTAGGGTAATTCCACATTCCTAACCCTTTCTGTACAATATTTTCTTTTATACATTCTATAAAGTAATAGTTATCAAGTTGTAAATGCTTAATCTTAGATAATTTATAGTCAAACTGTTCAAATAATAGTGGTAAATAATTGTTACCATTATCTGTTGTAAGTTCATTAGTTTCCCCAAATGTTATCATTTCAGAAAGTCAATCTTGCAAGGAAGGAACTAAAGCTGCAGCTAAGGAAGCCTCCGCTGGTTGAAAAAACTCATTGACCACAACGAATAGATGAACTGGAACTGTCAACATCATGTATAGAGATAGAACAATTACTACCAGATGGTCACCGTGTGTTGTTTCCCAAATTAAAGTAATTCAAAATGTTCTGTAGGTTAGAAGTATCAGCCACACAGGAAGGACTGAAGTGAGGTCTGACATCAGAAGGGGGTGTGCTAAGCAAAGCGTTCACTTTGTGCAATAAACCCTGCACAACTGAACTCAAATTAAATACAGCCTGTTGCAAAATCTGTAAATCCGAGTTCTGTGTGAGGAGTGGGGCAGATGAATCCCCACTTTCTTCACTGGCCATGTCAAACTGAAAAACGAACTGAACAATAAATCAAACCAAATACGAAAAGTCCAAATAGAAGAAGCTGTATTCGTCCCTCTCACTCGTTTACTTACAGTATGAGTCCAGGCTGAAGTAATGTAAACCAAAATGACCGTTTAATAAATCCAACAGGCAACAGGTAAATAGTCCATGAAATACAAAAGATAAGCGCTTTCATCTAGAAGATCAAGACTTCATCAAATAAAGCATAGAAAATACATACTTCCTTTTTATATAAACCCAACAGGAAATGACAACATATTAAGAATTAATTAAATAAATGAAATTAGATAAGTATTCAACAATACATATGAAATTAGCACAAGAACCCCACAGTTTAAAACACAAAGAGCATATATAAATAAATATAAATATATATATAAAATGAAATAAAATAGATGATGTCATAAAAAAAATATATATATATATATATATATATATATATATATATATATGTATGTATGTATGTATGTATGTATATTTATTTTTCATAAAAAATAGTCCCTAAAAAGGGCTTTTATTACCTCTCAATAGCTTTTAATTTAGACCCATATTCTGTAATACCTCATGATATAGGGTTAGAGTGGGACACAGAGTTCTTTTATGAGAAAAGTATTGGACATTTTGATGTTTTAGTTTACACACAAATTATGGAAATTGTCCTTAAACATAATTGTATTCTATTTAACCAAGAAATTTACTTACAACAAGAGGGAGCAGCTATGGGTTCTGTATGCGGTGGCCTTTATACCAATTTTGTTGTCAGTCAATTTGATTGACACAATGGTTAATGTGTTTACCTTACAGACACAAGGTGCAGGGTTTGATTCTCGCATGGGATAATTGGCTAGGCTTAAAATGGCCTACAAGGGCAGTTAGCCTAGTACTAACCAATGAACCTGTTCCCATCTAGTTATTTTAAACACATGAGATTTTATACCAGGGTTTTTGGATGATATGTTTATTTTATGGGATGGACCTAATGAAGTCATTAACGATTTTGTAACATATTGAATCCATCACCAGCTTTTTAAAGTTTACTCACGCCAACAACTCAAACATGATTTCTCTTTTGGACATTTTATTGTCAAAGGACTTCCACAATCGAAGGTTTGTATCAACAATTTTTAGAAAGGATACATATTCTAATTCTCTATTGCATTTTTTCCAGTACTCATCCCTTAAAACAAAAGAAGGCCATTGTAAAAGGTCAATTTGTGCATGCAGCACACATGGTTTCTGTTATAGATTCATAGGTTCATAGATTAGTACTAGGCTAACTGTCTTTGCAAGTCATTTTTTAAGCCTAGCCAATTATCTCTTGTGAGACTCAAACCCTGCACCTTGTGTTTGTAAGGCAAACACCTTAACCATTAGGCCACCCTCCCAACCCTTATGGATGAATTCTTAAATTAATGTGATAAATTAAAGCACATGTTCCTGAAAAGAGGTTACCCTTTTAAATTCATTACTGAAATCATGATTGAGGTAGTTAACAAGGGAGAGAGAGGTTTATACTATCCTCTATTATCAGGTGATATTATGGATAATATTTTTACTATCAATAACACTGACATTAACATTATAGAAGAGAGTAAGGATTTTAAAACTTCTTTTATTACTGTTTTTACCCAAGATAGTTTTATATTGAAGGATATTTTAGATATAAATTGGTCCATCATTAGGCATGACAAGAATATTAGATCCCTTATAGGGTCACAACCTACTATAGTCTACAGAAAAGGAAAAAGTATGAAAAACATTTTTGAAACCAAAAATGTTTACCTCAACTGTAAAGTAGGTTACACGAACAAATGTGATATGTGCAACTCCTGTAAGCATGTAAAAAAGGGTAACTCATTTTTGTCAACAACATGGAAATCAGAATTCATCATAAATATAATTGTTGCTCTGAGAAGGTTAAATATTGTGCCATGTGTACCATCTGTTCTTGTTACTATATTAGTAAAACAGACCGCAAGCTATAGAACCATATATATGAGCACCTATATGATATAAAATAAAAAGGTCACAAACACTTTAAGTAAACATATTAAGGAGAATGTGAATCACAACTTCCAATTTTTTATCATAGATAGTATTAACACAGACACATGAGGAGTAGATTGCTCATTATTATTAGAAAAAAGAGAGCTATACTGGCAGCTGCGGCTGAATGCAGGCAACTGACCAGGTCTGAATTAAAATATTTTCATTAGCTCCTTACTAAAATTAAAAGCTATTGAAAGGTAATAAAAGCCCTTTTTAGGGACTATTTTTTTATGAAAAATAAATATACATAAATATACACACACACACACATATATATATATATATATATATATTATGACATCTATTTTATTTCATTTTATATATATTTATATTTATTTATATATGCTCTTTGTGTTTTAAAATATGGGGTTCTTGCGCTAATTTCATATGTATTGTTGAATACTTATCTAATTTCATTTATTTAATTAATTCTTAATATGTTGTCATTTCCTGTTGGGTTTATATAAAAAGGAAGTATGTATTTTCTATGCTTTATCTGATGAAGTCTTGATCTTCCATTTGCATTCCAAGGTACTCCTCCTCAACAAATTTGATTCCATAAATACAAAGAGTGTCACATTCTCACTAATTTCAACCCTGATGAGTTACAATAGACCTTTTTCAATAAACTTGTCCTTCCTCTTAAACATATCCCTTGAGGATGCTGTACACAAATTTAAGAGCATTTTTCTTGACATTCTCAATTCTCTTGCTCCTTTTAGGAAAATCAGAGTGAAATCTCTCTTCACGCATTGGATTTCTCAGTTTACTTTCTCTCTTATGCACAAGAGGGATAATGCTAGGAAAAACTGGTTAAAACCTGAATCCCCATCCACCTCCAAACCTATAAAGAACTCAGAAACCGCACTAAAAACATTTCAGTAATGATAAAAAAACTTGTACCTAATGCCTTAAACAAACCCTCATAATGTTAAAAAATTCTGTAACACTATTAATAAGATTCTGTACCCAGGTAGCCCCAGTACATCTAGCCTTGCCTTAACAACTCTTCCCTTGAAACCACCTCCATTCTCTACTCATATTTCATTGACTTCATCAGCAAACTAACCAAGAATAGCAACATTATTGAACTCACTATTCCTCCCTCTCCCTCGGGCCATAAAACTGCATTTTCACTTAAACATGTCCCCAATGCCTACATACTACATACCAAACAAACTAAAGTAATGCTTTCCCTTGGCAGACAATCTACCGCCAGCCTTCCTAAAGCTATCTACTAGCTCAATAACCTATCCTATCTCCATCCTTATCAACTGACCTATCCAAGAATTTACAGACCCCTCTATCTGCAAAAAAATCTACACTATACCAATCCACTAACTATAGGCCCATAGCCTTTCTGTCCTCCTTGTCTAAGACACTAGAAAAATGCATACGCAAACAGCTCCTTGATTATCTTCTACAAGAAAATCTACTCACACCTACCCAAAATGGCTTCTTCCATAGCCATAGCACATCCACTTCTCTTATCTTCTTCACCCATACAATCTCTCAAGCTAGAGACAACAATAAACTTGTATCCAGTCTAGTTTTAGACCTCTCCAAAGCCTTTGACATTGTATCTCACCACAAGCTCATCATAAAATGTCTGATCTTGGTCTCTCTAATCCTACTCTTAGATGGTTCTCTAGCTACCTTACCAGCAGACAGCAATATATCAAATGGCTCTCGTCCTTCTCACCCTTCCCCCCTGTTAATACCAGTATACCACAAGGATCCATTCTTGGACCTCTATTATTTCATATATTCACAAACTGTCTCCATACTTCCTGCTCTCAGTCTTCTCTCATACAATATGCAGATAATTCCACTATCATCTGCACTTCTGATAATCTTTCACACCTCTACACTTTAACTCAAAACTCCTTCAACTCTATTGAAAGATAGTAAACTGACAATCAACTTGTACTTAAACCCTAAAAAACTAAACTTCTCTTGTTCCTCCCAAAATGTCTTTCTCATCTTAAATCTTCATTTATTATCACATCCCTTGACAACACTGCAATTAAAGTAGAAACACAAACCAAGCTCTTGCTGGATGCTATCATTGATGATCAAATAAAATGTGATCTACACATCCAAAATTGCATAAAAAGATCTGCCAAAAACTTGGCCTGCTCTATAGAAACAAAGAATTCCTCACCAAGAACTCTAGACTTTCCCTTGCCTATCTTCTTCTCAGTCTACTATGTGAGTCACCTATCTTAACCAACCTACAGTCTTCTCTAAAGTCTAAATTTGAATTAACCTGTAACACAGTCACCAGGTTTGCTTGCCAATCAACCCTACAGCTTACACCACTGCCTTTCTCTCAAGTCCCTAAACTGGCTTGAACTCCCACACCACCTTCTACTAGCTCAACTACTCCTTACTCACTCCATTATCAAAAATCTACCTCCTTCCCCACAATATCATTCCTCATCTCCTTCTATATTCCAAATCATCTCTCTACAGCACTGACCAGCTTCTCTTGAAAGTCTACAAGTCCAAAAGAAAAGTTGGCCAACATCTCTACAGCTACTCTGTTGCCTTGGCTTGGAACAAACTTCCTCTGCCCATCAGGAATATATCTAATACCCTCAACTTCAAAAAAGCTTTAAAAAAGTCTCTACTGAACTCATGGATTTGGTCCTGTCAAAATCCAACCTAGCTCTAACTTCCCTTTATTCCAACCCTCACTTTGCTCTGTTCCCGTGATAATTCAACTTCTGTTCTCCATCTTTCACTTCCATTTCCAGCTTCCTTATTTACCCTAACCTTACTCTGTTCCTACTCATCCTTCATTAGACTTACCTAAGCCTTCCTACCCTTCCCCTTACACATGAAGCAAACTAATGAGGTGTTGCAAAATTCCCCTAAGTCCTCCAGTTCACATACTCCTTATTTTTAAACCTCCCCGCGAACAGTATGCAAAGACACCATCTATATTTTAATATCTCTTTCCCACCTATGTAACATATTTGTCAACTCTTTACTAAATTGTATTTTTCCACATTTCATTACTCTAGGGCTTGCTTATTTGCTTTATTTCTGTAAGTGCATATTTGAGATTCTCTTAGTATTTATACTCACTTACATATATCTTTTATATTCATTTAATTCATTGCTTGTGGATTGAACTATTTTGTACTGAATGAGAGATTTTATTGGACTGTATAATTTTCTTTTGTATTTAATGTCTGTAATGTATCTGAAGCTTTCCTGTACCTTATGTTATTTCTGTTTTTATAATTTTTCTGAAGCTTTTCTCCTTGGGCATTCACTGAAAATGGGCTCATGCTCAGTTGGACATACCTGGTTAATAAATGTCAAAATAAAATTAAATAAAAAATAAATTATATGGAGTGCAAAGGCTGGATTCAGAAAACTTTTCCATAACACAGTAAGTGAATTTTAGTGATGAGCAGCAACTCCTAGGGTGTGTGCGATTCAGAAACACATGCACCGCAGGCAAAAAAAGCCGAGCAGTACTATTGGGTGTGGTGTACGTTAATGGCCAGATAATGACACAGTAATGAACATCATTATTAAAGTGAGCAACTCAGAGTGTGCAAATGAGGCAAAACAAGATGGCAGAGTGATTTTGTAAGATCAGGCTTCACTTAAATTTAATTTGTGAGACATAACTACAGCATTCTGTTTGCATAGGCCTAGAAATGCCACCATATAAAAGCAGGACTTCACCTTCATTTTGTATTTCATAATTTACATGCAGTTTCAATAACTGTAGTTTCAATAGAAAAGGATTGAGCTCAGAGAAATAACCTTCAGTCTGAAGTACTGATAACAATGAAATGTGGTAACAGAATGTATGAAACATTGTGGGTACAAGTAGCTCTTGTTTAGATGGTAAGAAACTTGGAAACTAAGGTTAAAGAGGCGTGTAGAACTTGTAGGAAATATACAGGATTTTAGTATTATTAGAAGAAAGAATTTCTGTGCAATTCCGTTCAGTTAAGATTGAGTACAGAAGTCAGGTCAAATATCTAGTAGTTCAGAAAATACATTAAACAGCGCAGTTTGTATTAATTTTGCCATTACAGAGAAAAGGAACATTTCTGAGTTCAGAGTTACTATGGACAGTATAATTCAGTCTGTTAGCACTGTTATTTGAGACAGTAAGACTTGTTTGGATTTTGTTAAATTACTTCATCTACCGCCACTGTATGCTGCTACTACATAATAAACCACCTTTATCAGATTTACAGTGTGTGCAGACTTTTATTCTGAAAGGTACAAGAAAAATTGGTGCATAAAGGAAAAACTGAGGCACTTGTTCAGCACAACTCTAGGTAATTTTAAATGATAAAGGCATTCAACCATTCTTACAGATTCATAAACATACCAATGCTACACAACTGCACTGTGTGCACTGTATATTTAAACTTGGATGAATGTTTGTGTTCATACTAAGGAAATTGCTAAAGATTGTTAGGGGTTGCATATGTAAGAGGCTCTTATTGTTGCTGTTTTGTACAACAGTTTACATCATTGTCTCTGGAGGCTGCAGGTCATCCAACCATGCTTAATAGTTCATGGATTCCATGACACTGACAAAGTGGACTGGTACTGCATGAATAGAGATACCATGCAATAAACTGTGGACATGTATCAGCCTTGTCTACAGTTTCATAGAAGGAGTATCTATCCCAGTGGCAATTAAGGTACACTTGTCTTACATATATTAGCTGCAGTGACTTTTCAGTGACCTACTGGACACACAGTGGGGGAATCTCAGGCATCTGCTTCAAGAATACTCTATCAGTTTCTTGATTCCATGCTTTAGCTTGTGGGGTAGCATTTAGGGCTCCTATATACCGCAGAGGAGACAGTAAACACCTTGTGGGATTTTTATAATACAGCCCTTTTCACTGATGCACCGATGGCCATAGACTGTACTCACATAGAAATCAGGCCCCATTTGATTAACTGAGAAGGAGGTAGGCAAACCGTAAAGGGTATCACTTCATCAACTACCAAGTAGTCTGTAATGCACTGGACATCATCAGCAATGTATGTGCTGGCCATCCTGGCAATTATCACTCCTTCCAAATATATGGTACACCTTGACTTCTACCAGTGTTTTGTAGGGATGATTTCCCCAGGGGCAATCTTATTGGTGATGCTGAAATTGCCCTGGAACCCAGGCTAATGATGCCTATAAGAAGTCCAGAAAATCATACAGACCAGGGCTACAACTGTGCTCAGTAGCAAACAAAAAACATTACTGAATGTGTTTAGGCTGCTGAAGGCATGTTTTCACTGTCTGGATTCATTTAGTGGGGCCCTGCAGTATGAAACTGGCACGTGCAAAAACAGTTAGTGAATAAAGTATTACACAATATCACATTAAGAAGACAGTTACAGCAGGGTGACCACTTACAGAAGAAGCAGTCCTCATCACACTAGACAGTGGTGGCAGAGTCTGAAGAGTAGTCAGTAGAGAAACTAGCAGGAGGGGATGAGTATTGCTAGACAGAGGTCAGCACAATATGCTACTGGCAAAGAGGTAGGGGCTTGTATATAGGTTTCTTGCATTTTAAATTCTCCAAGTCTTTTGGGTTTCTAATACCATGACAGGAATAGACCCCATTCCTGAATCAAAGTATTGTTTCAGTCTTCAATGTTAGCCATAAGTGCTCTTTGCAGCACCTGTAATGTGCCCAGTAATGACTCCTCCTGCAATTCATATAGAGTTACATGTATCGGTAACATAGCTAAGTACAATTGTAAATTCTTTTTTATAAGACCCATTGATCCTACTACTATTGGAAATATCTGGGTATCCTTTTTCCACAATGCCCTTGTTTCTGCCTGTAAATCCTGGTATTTTATGACTTTGTGTCTCTCTCTGTATATAAGACACTGTAGTCACTGGGTGTAGCAATTTCAGTGATCAATGCTACTTTTGTCTTCTTTTCCTGGACTACTATATCTGGTTTTCTGTTGGTAATAGGTGATCCCGTGTGATAAAAACTTCATTTTCTATAATGCTTTGTGGCTCATGTTCCCAATGCTTCTCAGCTACGTCAATATTATAATGTCCACATAATCCCTAAGGCAACAGTCTTGACACATTATTATGCCTTTCAGTATAGAGTTCTTCTGCCATTAGTGTACCACACCCAGCAACAAGATGTGCTACTGTTTCCAGTTCTGTTTTACAAAACCTGCATTTGTCTGTTTCTCCCACATGTTCAATGGACTCTGTGAACCAATGTGCATGTAGTCCACTATCGTGGGCCGTCTTTTTGTTTAAATTCATCTCTCCTTAACCATTCATGTTTTCAGTCTTGATCAACATGAGGTTGTTCCAAGAGTTTTCTATACTTGCAACTATATTTAGGTAATTTTCCACATTGCTTGCCTTCACATCTGATCCTTCACCTTATATTCTTTCTTTTGTTTTTTTTTTTTTGTTTTTTGACACATTCAGTTGCTGCCTGATTTTACCTGCTTCTGATTTGATTTCCATTCCCATTTGACACTGATATGCTTCTGCTAAACTAAGCAGAGAAGTCGTCTTAGAATTATTCTGTTCATGTTTTAAAACTTTCACTATGTTTGAATCTTGTGAGATCAGCAGATATGTATGCATTCCCACAATTGCAGATCTATATGTGTAATCAGTTTCAAGGAGACCCATACCTCCTTCAGAAAGTGGAATATATAATCTTGGTATGCACTGATTTTTATAAATCATTTGATAAGCATGAAGCATTTTAATTGTTTTCCTGTCCAACTGATCCAATACCTTTTGGAGCCAGTCAATCACTCCAAAACTGTAAGTTAGGATAGGAGGAGCAAATTGTTTTATAGCCTGGACTTTGTTCTTAGATGTCAGAGCTGTTTTCAATATTAATTTTAGTCTTCCAAAATATTCTTTACTAAGTTTTGTTTGCATTTGTTCATGTTTTATTGTTGATCCATCATTAATTCCCAAATATTTATACACTCCCTCTTGCTCAAGTTCTTTTATATCACATTACTGTCCCAAACTGATGTTTTATTGGTGCTGCAGCTTTCTTGCTTTAAAGGTTGCTTTTGCACATTTATCAAGACCAAATGACATCCTTATTTCATTTGAAAATGTTTTGACCACTTGCAGTTGTTCTTTCAATCCCTCATTTGATGAACTATACAGTTTTAAATCATCCACAAAAAGAAGATGAGAAGCCTTTACACTTTGTTGTTTTTTGGGAGCCAAATTTTAGCCATGACCTAATCTGTTAAGTAGACAGCTTAATGATAATTTGTCCTTTATCATGGCTTAACTGCAAAGTGGTTTGCCACTGTTTCATGGTCACTGTAATGTAACCTGTCAATGTAGGGTGTATCTTATACATTTGTAAGCACTCTTTTATCCAGGAATGTGGGATGCTGTCATATGCTTTTTTGTAGTCTGTCCATGCCATACTTAGAGTCTTCTCCATTTTGACTTTATTTAACCACAAACGATCCTTTGTTCTATATGACTGTCTTTTGTTACCCTTTTGTTGTATTGCCATGATTAAGTTTTCTTCTAAATGACTATAAACTCTGTAGGCATCAGTTCCAGTGTGTAGTTTATACATTGTTGGAAAGCAAGTTATTGGTCTATAGTTTTTAGGATAGCTTGCAGGTTTGCTCTTAAGGAGGAGTATTGCTTTTCCTGTTGTTAACCAGGTTGGTGTCTGTTCGGGGTGCGCATATAAATATTTTTTTACTCATGGCTAAATCTTCATAAAGATGTTAAAGGAGTACAACAGGTTTCTCTAATGTATTCCTCAACTTCACAGCCCTTTCCCTCCCTATTTACATTGTCCTCTGTAAAGCAACAACAATAAAGCATTTACAATTTTTTATAATTCCCCTTACTTCTGTAACAGAAGCCTACCTTCTCATACTGTGATGGTTTCACTTACAAAATGATTCTCTCACGTTTGAATAAAGCTTGCTGGAGTCGCCCAATTACTGACATCATCAAGGCCAGGCAGTGCAGGTACTTTTTTTTTTTTTAATCAGCTCCCTCTCCCAAAGTGACATCATGACAGCCGTCATCTGATTCTAACTAAAATAATAAGACCCACCCATTCTGTGATGTCATGGATCCCTTGTCCTTCCCCCAGCCTGAGTGCTGTTCATTTTATTCAGTAGTAGTGTAGTAACACCGATGTTTGGAAACACAGAAATTGGGTATGCATACTTGTACATTCTGCACGGCAAATGATGCTTAGGTGGTGTATCGCTTGCATACTTCTCTGTTGTATTTGCACCAGATACTGCTAGTGTGCAGTGCGGGAATAGAAAGATTAAAACATTACCCTGGTATCAGAGGTGGCAGTGCAACATATTCATAGTGGCTTAACATGAGAGTAGCTCTAAGCAAGCACCATGTGAAACCTGAACAAGCACCTAGAATTATTCAGTGCAGCTTCCACACCTTAAGTCTGAAAATGAATTCACATACTCACATGAACAGGAGTAGCTGCATATTGATGGCTAAAGGTGTATGGGCATGATGGGTGGTTACTACACTACAAAACTGGTATGTAATGGTGGAGATGTTTGGAAGGCATGAGCAAACACACCAGTATATTAAAGCCATAGCACCAATTGAACTGGAGGCTGGCAAATAGATTTAGTAAGGGATTTTGTCCATGCACAAATATTTTAACAGTGATTCTTTGCAGTGGCATCCATTATCTGATTCAAGGTAAGTTAACCTTGATGTCCTTTATTTAAAAAAAAAATCAATAAAAAATTTACTTTGTTATAAGTGACTTCTGGGCACAAGAAAAAGGAAGGGGAAAATATAGCAATGTGGTTTGTATGTAGAAAGACAAATCCAGGGACACTGCAAAAGGATTTTTTGCAAACCAACCAGTGGAGTAAAAACATATGAAGGCAAACACTGCATACCAACACACTTTGCACATGTAAATCTCAATTTTTAACAAGGTGGAAGCATGAAGTGATACCTTAACACTTAAATTAATAAAGATCTAACTAGTTAATAGTATAAATGTTTTATTCTTTAGCTCCATGGTGCAAGACCTTACTGGATGTGAATGCAGACAAGTAAGGCCATGGCTATAGTGCAGCAAACAAATGTCCCCTCTAACAAAGGGAATACT
This sequence comes from Protopterus annectens, assembly GCF_019279795.1. Classification (NCBI taxonomy): domain Eukaryota; kingdom Metazoa; phylum Chordata; order Ceratodontiformes; family Protopteridae; genus Protopterus; species Protopterus annectens. The sequence continues at coordinate 1,597,922,541 of NC_056732.1, forward strand.
AGAGCAAAGATTAAATTACATGAGTCAAGCACCCTGCTGAGATTTGCCAATCAATGGAATTACCAGGTCAAATTACCCTCAGGACTTTGACAGCTAGGGAAGCTGAGTGTTATGGGGGAGGGGAGAAGTAAATGGATTGGAATTCATTGTCTCACAAATTAGTGCCATTTAAACTAAATTAGAAAAAAAGGCAGCAGTAAACAGCACTTTGAGTGTGTTCTGTGGCATTTGCACTGTTTCTGTTTTAGGTAGCCATCCAGCAGCAGGGAATGTTACTTACACTGTTCTATTTTACTCAGTACTTTGTACGCATGCAACATCTGTGAAATGACAGGAACTTTAGGCAAACGGAGGCCTGCATGATGTAACATTTTTGAGCCAAACAATGATTTCTGGGATACTGGATGGCGACCTGATTTATCCAAACCACGTCAATATGCCAGCCTCCAGGTGGTCAGAGTCTGGAATTACATATAAAAATATTTAAAATCCTGTAAATAATCCCAGAGTGCTGTTAAAGTGTAGGAAACATCATGCCATGATGTTTTAAACATGTTTTTTGAGTCTGTGGGTACGGTACTCCTTTAATACTTTTAGCCAGAAGTTAGGTACTACATCTGGGCCTGGGGTTTTCCAGTTAGGAACTTTTCTTAACTTTGTTTCAAATTCTCTGGCCGTTACTTCATCCTGTTATATATCCTGTACATATGAACTGCTTTAGTTTCTTTAACTTCTATCCATTCATCATCTTTGCTATGTTCCACAGGATCTTCATAGATGTTTCTCCAAAACGTATCTATTTCTTCTTTTTTCGGTGGTGTTTCAATTCCTTTGGCTCGTCTCCCAGTTCTCTATAAAACTTTTTCGAGCCATCAATAAATTGCTTATTTTGTACTTTTCCTTTATATTTATCTGCATATCTTCTATGTTTTTCTGCCTTTGCTGATATTTTTAGTTTACTATTTGCGACAGTGCATGATAGATCCTGATGTGTTCTGATACTGCATATTACTTTTATCACATCTATCTTTCTGACTGTTTTTGTTGATCTGTTCCCCTTTCTATACTCTTCTAACAGTGATACTTCTTGACTTAATTGCTTTATAGTTTTCTCTATTCGATACTTCCATGATGACATTTGATTTCTCCCCTTCCCTTTCCTTACTGCCCTGTTTTTGGTTGTAAAACTTTATCTATTATTAATTTAACTGCGCAGTAATATCTCCTATTTACTTCTGTTATATTGCATGAATGAGCAGTCCTAATTACTGTGTTCATTTGTTTTATCAAAATCCTAACTTTTTGGGTTTTATTGACTTTCTGTAGCCTATTTCTTTCATCGATCTTAATATGTCTGTCCATTTCTATTAAATCAAGCAACTCTTCTCTTAGATCATTTTCTTCTAACTTGGGGGCACATTCTTTGTTCTCTATTTTCTGTGGTCATGCTATGTAAAGTTCCAGAGCATCTTCCTGTGCCACATTTTCTTTAGTTTTATCCTTTGTCATCCATTGCTCTTTAATATGGAAACTCACTGGCCTATCACTCCACAACATTAAGTCAGAGTTGCCACAGTTTCCTGTTCTTTCCCTTTGCTGTGCAATTCCATCTGAACATTTGTAATGGTTTGCTGTGGAAGGCTCCAAAGTATCTTCATATGGCAATTGATCAGATGTTTCCCACTCCATTCATTTCTTCTTAATTTGGGATCCACTGCTTTATCGTGCTGTGATGTTGTCAGAGTTAGATTTTCTACAATAAATCCTTCACTTCGCGGGTAATCCATAACCTCAGTTTCAATTTCTTTAACTTTTCCATTACTGATATTCTTTTCTACTTTTCTTCTGTTTTCTTATTTTTTGTATTGCAAAAAAATCCATATCTGGATGCCTTTGTCTGTATTTCTCTACAAATATCTTTGAGGCTGCTTTTTTTGTATTGCTTGGTTTTGCTTTCTCCTTTGCATAAATATTGCATCATATCAGATTTCTCTTTCTCATCCACATCCATATTTCTTTTTTATACCTTTCAAAAATCTCTAGATTTTGTTCTTTATAGTTTTGCACTTCCTCAGTCACTTCTTTTTCCAAATGGCCCAAAGTTTCTTGGTCTATATAATGTTTTTCATAAATCTGTTGTATTAATAAACACAAATCTACATATGAAGCTTTTGACAGTTTTTCTTGTGCAAGTATTTTTCTTTCCTCCAATATCTCGCTTAATCTTTTTGTATATCTTCTTTCCGAAAACTGTGGGTTTCTTGCATAATAGCAACAATGCATAATTTCTTTCTTAGCCTCAATAGTTCACTTTATCTTCTTTATGGCTCTTTTTTGGCCTGCTAGTTTTTTTGTGATTTTTGTGGACTACTACTACCTTCTACAACAGGGGGACCATCCTCCCCTGAACATGGCCTAGCCCCAGTGTAGGAATGTTTCCATGTCTTGAGGATTTTACACTGTATTTTTTTCCAGTCCTGGTACCAGTGCGCCTACCAGGATTAGGCAATAATGCACCCAGCTATCTTTTTATTTTTTAACCTACTTCTGTCCATGATATATGCTATATAAAATAGAGCCTATATATCAGATTTTGTAAAAAAAAAGCAGAGTCCACCTTGTGATGGTAGTCACCAAGACTTGAACATGAATTCAGTTCCAGCAATACTACTCTCTATTGCTTGATGATTTTATCATCTCTCCATTCAGACCCCTGCCCCTTGCACATAGGTTCAGCGTAGAGTAGACAATTGTAATGCAGAAACACTACAGTAAAAGTAAAGGTTGGCCATGCTGTGCATCAGACACAGGCAACCGAAGTAACATGTACAAAGGGCAGGACACCATTAATGTTTGAATAAGTGTACATATGTGTCTGTCTTTCATAGGGAAATGCATGAGCGCTGAGAATTCTTTAAGTAAAACATGCTGAAGTGCATGTGTACGGTTGTGTCTATTACCCCGCAGGAGCACTTAACCTTATAAGGTTTGTCAAGGGCCTTTGTCAGTGAATGTTCGTGTGTGATATACTGGGGACTGTGGTGGTGTGAGTGTGGGTTTACTGGGATACAGTCTCAGCAGTGGTTGCAGCACTATGGTTTATGTGCCTGATAGGTGCAGGACATGCATGGCAGAGGTATGAGCATCCTCTGTAGTAGTTGCAGCACTATGGCTTGATGTGCCTGATAGGTTCAGGACATGCATGGCAGAGGTATGAGCATCCTCTGCAGTAGTTGCACCACTGTGGCTTGATGTACTTGATAGGTTCAGGACATGCATAGCAGAGGTATGAGCATCCTCTGCAGTAGTTGCACCGCTGTGGCTTGATGTACTTGATAGGTTCAGGACGTGCATGGCTGAGGTGTGAGCATCCCCTGCATGCACCTACCCATGACAGCTGGTTGTACTATGACCTTGGCTATATACTGGCATGTTGTGTGACAGCAAGCAACATCTGCTGTGAGATGTGTGACTGAAATGATGGCCACAACCAAAGGCATGTTCTTTCCTGGGAGTAAATACTTTTACAACAGATGTAGCTATGGAAGTGTTATTGCTGCGGGAGTGTGATCTAGGTCATTCACTGCCATGATGGCTATCATCTGCGAAGGCAGTAATGGAACAGCTTCATGGATGGTGCCTCACTCCTGGTAGGTGAGCTTGAGAGGATGTGGCACGTTCCAGTATGTGATTGAGCCTATCACAACAGTCACACATGCAGGGCATGCACTTCCTTAGGTCATCTCACACATCCTGCACCATCCCTACATATTCTGCCATGGCTGTGTTGATACTAGCCTGTGCCTCCACAATGGCACTTCACATATACTGGGATGCTGCCACTTACACAACAACTTCAGGGGGAGGGTGGTAACCATGCCTCCAGTGAGCACCATTACCCCCCATGTGTGCCTCTCTGTCCAAGAGTGCTAGGGACAGTTTCTGGCATGCATCTACTAGGAGGCACCACACTTCGCTGACTGCTAGTGTCCACACTAACCTGTCTTCTCTGTGTGGTGTGTGTTTCCTGGGTGTCCGCATGCATAGAGGCTGTGCCCATGATCTGTGTAGGGGATGCAGTGGTCACATTCTCTGTGCCCAACGCAAACTCTGTAATTCCTGACTGTGCTAACTCATCCCTGCCATCATTATCAGTGGTTACAAATTCTCCGTCAGGCAGTGGCAGTTTCTCAGTGCTGGTGACTGATAAAGAATCACACGTGGCTACATCAAAGTACAATATTCTGCATAAGTATGACCCAGCACCAGACATATACATGAAACTGAGGTGTACAAATATTAACTTTAAAAAGTAAATACCTTGTGCAGATGGCCTAAATACTATAAATCACACAGTTTTAAAAAATTGGACAATGACGCAGGGATTAAGAAGACTTACAGGTATTCTTACACAGAACAATGTTTATCTAACTGGGACATCTCCAATAGACTGTCTTTATGGCTGCTCCAACATCCAGTACCATACTGAGAGACCATGTGAAGGTATCACTGCCTCTGATAGAGCCCAGAATCTCCTATGTCTCCATGAGATGTGCCTCACTCAAAGGCACAGCATTCACTGCCATACCTTCCCATGCCAGGTAGGTAGCTCTGAGTTCAGTGGCATGTGTTATATCAGTGGCCCTGTGGTGCACCATTTCATAACTATGGCCATGGTCACCAACCACATTGATGTCTGACACCACATCTTTCCAGGTACAGTCCTGGTATCCTAGTCAGCAGCATGCAAGCCTAAGAGCCATTGCCTATGGAAAAGGAAGGCCTGGAGTAGCACCTCATTCCCACATTGGAGAACTTTGGCTTACATGTTGCTGCCATTGGCTATGGAGAAGGAGGGCCAGAGTAGCATCTCATTCTCACACTGGAGAACTTTGGCTTACATGCTGCCGCCATTGGCTATGGAAAAGGAGGGCCGAAGTAGCACCTCATTCCCACATTAGAGAACTTTGACTTACACCTTGCCTTTTTACCTGAGTCTGCAGTATGTTTCTGCTTCCCCTGTTTTTAGGCATTGCTTTGTGGGTATGGAAAACATTGACATTAACGTCTTGTTCATAAGTCACCCTGATACATTCTTACAACCCAAAGCTGCCCTTTGACCACACAGCCTACTGTTTGTGTGCCTGGCCGTTATATAGCTCTAGCCACACTGTAACTAATGTCAGACACAAAGTTTATTGAGCAAATATCCTTCGTAATACAGTACCCATCACACTACAACAGGGATGTAGTTATTTAACTAACAAACTCTTATTGCTGCCCCACCAACCCACCTAACATTTAAGAAAATGGTCACATTACTCATGCTACCCTCCCCAGCACTTAATGTGTGTAACCTGTTTAGCTGTTCTGTCAAAAGAATTAGGGAGATTGTTTTTGATTTTCAGTTGTCTCTGTAAGCAAGTTATATTCATGTTGTTAGAGACTTTTATTTATATGGTTATAGATATAGTATAGTCATGTTCAACCCCAATGTTTGTAAACAATGCTTAGAAAAAACATATAGAGTACAAGGAGTATACCTGGCTACACCATTGCACTGCAAATGACCAAGGTGACATGTTGTTTTCTGTCAGGGTTAAACAAGATTTTTGTAAATGTATTCATTTTTTCTTTGTTGACCAGTTTAGTCCTACTAGGCTAGTAATCTCTTTTCAGGAGAGCCTCTAAGTGGTATTTATACAACTAGGGGAAATTTGGCTAGGGCATCAGGGAACTTCCCCTACACCTTGGAGCTGGTAGGTGGCACTGTTGGGCTCCTGCAGCAGCAAGGCCTAAGGGAAGCAGCAGGGATGAGGACAGAAAAGCTATGCAGAGTTTGGAGGTGGAAGTGAGAATTTGTAGACAAATGTATTCAGTATGGAGCTTCAGAATGAAGTAAAGATTCCTGTATGGTGGAAGTTACAAATGAGCAGCGTTTAGGTGTCTCCATGGAGAAGGAAGTAAACGAGTCTGTTGAAGTGGCGCGGATAACAGAACTGGCATCAGGAGGGCTTGCAGATGATGTTCTGTTAAAAAATAATTGAGTAGGATATTCCAGGGGATAGTTCTGCTGTTTCATGGGGTAAGATGGCAGATACCTTTTTTGGAAGTGTTGAGCATGGTAATGTAGAAAAGGAACCAAGTGATGTCGCAGCAGAGAATGAAGCAGTTGCAGCTTATTCATCAATGACAGAAAGTGAAAGAGGAAAGCAGCAACAAAGTGAGAAGGTGTCTGGTTTTGTGGCAGGAGATAATGCAGTAAGTAAAACTTATGTAGCAGTGACAGCTGGCAAAAAGAGAGCAGCAGCAAACTGTAAATATCTATTGGGAATGGAACAATTATTTGTTTTCTGATAATAACCTAAATGTTAAAAAAAATATTACTTTGCAGTTTAGAACTGATGAACTGGAAGAAGACAATGCTAAAGTTGGAAGCTGTTTTGAAATGAAGACAAAAAAAAAAACACGGTGAAACATTTGCCAAGCATACCTTCTTAAGACAACAGCAGTAGCAGCAGCTTCATCACAGGTGAGAGTAATGTTGTGCTGTTTAAGTTGCATATATGTGTGAATTTGTTGGGTTAAAACAAGTTTTGAATCTCCTTTAGCCAAGTCTACCTCCATCACGAGTGTGGTAACTCACTGCTCTAAAGGATAGGATGGCTGAGGTATACACTTTTTATTCTACTTTTCAGTGGTCTTTTTTTTCTTTGTTGTTGGGTAGGGTGTTCCTTCCTAGGGGAGGTAACCCCTCTTTGATTGTTTCAAGTATTATCTGGGTCTGCTAGTGGATTTTTGTAAAGGAAGGAATGATGCCCTTGGACCCTATAAAATCTATATGGCCTCTTAGGGGCTGGAGGTTGTGTCTGGCTCCTGTTATTTGGTTTAAAAGATGTTCACCAAAGCTCCCTGTAAGGGTAGAGTAGCCACTAGTTAGGGGCTTGTAGCTTAATATCTCCATAGCCCTCCCTTTGAGCATAGGAGAGCTCTGTGAGTTGCCACTATAAATGACCCCTCCACAATGCTCACATGTCCCTGAAGAATAAGTCATCCACTGTGAATTCTGATGCTAATGTTTCCTCACTGTTAGCACTGTAAAACATCGAGGAGAACACTTGTGCGAGATAACCTACGTCTTCCTTCTCTTTAGAGATCTCGGCTTTTATGGCATCTTTCATCAAAACAGGCAGCATTGTCTATGCTACATTCTACAGGACGTGCAATAGAAGTGGATGGCTTGGCTTGCCTGAGCTACTAGCTTTGAAGAAGGGTCAAAAAACATCCACTAGTGAAAACCAGTCTTGGAGATGCCAGACTGGTAGAAGAAGCATCTGAGAGATGTCTTCTGGGTTCTAACCAAGGGCATTTTACACAGCAATATTATTTGGAAGGGTGTTAGTCTTCATCTGCAATAACAATAAGGAGGGCTGTCTTACCCACCTTAATTAGGAGATGTTTTTGTATCAGCAGTGTGGAGTGATTTATATCAGAGAGGTCTGCCTTAAACTCAGTTTTGGAGAATGTGCTTGAGTCATCTGACCTGATAGCCTCCTGATGGGTTTCTTCAGTGTTCAGTGATTTCTTTGACACCAACAGAAGGGGAACAACAAGCAATTCCTCGGTAACAATGTCATCGATCTGATAATGTTCTGGGGAATCCACTAAATCCTTAAGCCTGCAGTGAGACTTTCTTTGCAAGGTGTTTGAACAGTTGCTGTCAGATATCATGGATAAACAATGGATAAAGGTACTGAGTTTCTTGCATTTCAAATGCATAAGCACATCATCTCTTCTAGCTTTTACAGTCCTGGGTCTGAAGTTCTTACAAATGTTGTATGAGGTGATGTCATAGTTAAAGACTAAGTAAAAATATATTTATCATGCTCAGTCTTAAAATTTAGGCATACCTTCACTCCTTGGACAGCATCCCTGGACCTCCAAACTGGTATGTATAGATCCCAGCAGAAAGATAACTAAAATAAGAGTACAAAAATACCCCTACTATCAACATTGCAAGTGAACGAAAATGCCCTGAGGGGTACTTATCTGCTCTTCCACTCTTAGCCTGGTTTGACACACTATGAAGAATGTTCATATGGTACTACTTAGCAAGAAAGAACTGAAGACAGAAGACCATATGTCCTCTGTTAAACCACACCATGGAGATATCCAGAGGGTGAGGGACTTATGGTGAGAATAGTGGGAGGGGGAAGAGCTCTGAAACTCTGGACAGACGTAGGACTCTGCTTGCAATAGAGGTCCTTGATGTTATGACTATAGCAGTAACTTACATGAAAAACATCCAGGGTTGCCTTGACCAAACAGGAGCAATCAAGAGCAATTTTCATAATACTTTGAATACTTTCTGGATCACCCAGTGGATCAAGACTAGAAGTGAAAATGCTGATAGGAACTTGTCCCACCAGCTTTTACAGAATGCCTTAATCAGAGGCCTTCTGATGTGGGGATCTGAAACAGAAACTTTTTTTTAATCTGGATATGCTTGAGGTATGCATCTCTAGCATTTCCCATTTTTATGACAGTGAGAGGAAATCTTGTCTGTGCAGGGCTTGATTGTGGAAGTGTAATAAGGTTCTGCTATTTCAATTCTCAGCTGTCCTTTATGAGAATGCAAAATGTCATTAACATCATATTTAGGTTTATAGCCATCTCTTAGGTTTCAGTCTTCCTGAATAGTTTACAAGAGTGGGTGCCTCCCTGTTTGCTGAAGTACTACATAACTGTAGTGTTGTCCATGACTGTTCTCAAGATGCTTGCAGGCCTCCGAGGTTTTGTTGCCTGGAAGGCATACTGGGCCTGCTATCACCTTGCTCAAGTTTTTGTGGAGTTTCCACTCTACCCTGACTAGATGCCTTGTAACTTTAGATCCTAAAACTTCCCAAGTCTGCTCTCAGGCATTGGTAATCAGAGTCTGACTGCGGTTTTGGGGAGGGTACAGAAAGTAATCCAAACACCAATGACCAGCATGTTGGTATATAATGCAATAAATCTTCAAAAATCTAATACCATGTTTGATTTTATTCTTCAGACCGGATTTGGCTCACTAGCCTTCTTCGGTGAATCATAAACACACAAAACATCATACACCATACTTAAATAGTCCCCCCCCAAAAAAAAAACGTGACATACATAGTCCAGCCCGTATTAAAAGGGCAAGAAACCTACTAAATATAATATAAATCCAAAATCCAGTGTATTACATACAGTTAATAACACCCATGAAAAACAACATAGTGAACCTAAATGAAAATACATATAAGTATATCTGGCATGACTTTATAAATGATCATTAAGTCCAGGGGGGAAACAATCCCCCCAAATTAATAATCCAGTATTTCTCCTTTTTGTTGAGTATAGTGTGCCAACCCTGTCGATTACTCTGATCCCCAATAATTCTATCTATAATCATGAAATGAAATTCAGCATCAGCATGTTTAGCAGTGTGGCATTAAAGTACATTGGTTTCCCGTCTATTCTGTATGTTGCTTCTATGTTCAGACATACGTATCCTCAATGTTCGAGAGGTCTGACCGACATAAAATGCTGAACATTTACAGGTAGCCAAATAGACAATATAACTGGTACCACAGTTCCCAAAAAATTTTAGATCATAAACCCTACTAGTATTTTTACTAGTAAATTGTTTAAGTTTGCTTACAAATTGGCAAGAACTGCAATTTCCACATGGAAAAGTACCCAACAATCGGTCACCTAACACCATAAGTTGTTTATATACAGCAGTGATATTTCATTGGCTAGCAATTGGGTCAGTGGTAAGGACAGGGATTCATTGTTGGAATATCAACATACTGCTACTACTCAAACCAGGGACACGGTCAGATTTGTGACTACATATGGGTGTAACAGCAATATTATTAGGAATATTATCAATACACATTGGAATATTTTATTGGCTAATCATGAACTCCGAGCTTGTTTAGGCAATAGGTGTCAGTTCTCCTTCAGAAGGGGCAAAACTTTGGGGTCCCATTTATCACATTTTAAACATATTGAGGGTGGTGGTGCTGTATATATGGTGGAGTCATCTGCATACTGTATGAAGGATGACCGAGGACAGGATGTGTGGAGCTGGTTAGTGAAAATGTTAAAGGGAAGGGGGCCTGGAATTGAGCCTTGTGGGATGCTCATTTTTAAGGGGAGAAAGGGGGATAGAACAGAGTGCCACTTGACAGACTGTTGGCTGTTAGTGAGGTAGCTGGTAAACCAGGAAATAGTTGCAGTGGAGAGGTTGAGTTGGGAGAGTTTGGAAATGAGGATAGAGTGGGAGACAGTGTCAAAGGCTTTGGAGAGATCTACAAATAGGCAATCACAAGTTTAATAGGGTCTATATTATCTAATCAAAGTGGCATTACAGCAAATGCCTCTTCATCGACCCTTAAAGAGCGAAGCGGCAGTTACGCTAATGGCCAAATCAGCGATTTCTTTCCTAGGGAAAAAAATCGCTTGGCCATCAGTGTGAATTTGCCCCTTTCCCCACTGTAGTGCGATCTTGGAGTTGGGTGTGGTTAGTGATGTTTTGTTTCTGGCCGGATCAGTGATTTTTTTTTTCCCTAGGAAAAAAAAATTCTGATTTGGCCATTTGTATAATTGGTGGTTCACTCTTTAGGGGTCGTTGAAGAGGCATTCTCTGTAATGCTTCTTTGATTAGATAATATAGACCCTTTATTTTTGTCTCTAGCTAGAGAGATGGAGTTAGTAAAGGAAATGAGAGCAGTAGAGGTGCTGTGATGGGGATGGTAGCCATGTTGGGTAGAGTGATGAAGTTTTTTAGCATGAGATAGGACAGGATTTCTTTGTGGACACAATGTTCTAGAACTTTTGAGAGTGGTGATAGTATCGCAAGTGGGTGGTAATTAGAGAGTTCTGCAGTTTCCATATTTGTGTATAGGTATGGTGTGGAATTTCTTCCAGAAAGATGGGGCAGTGGATTCACAGATTGAGCGGTTAATGAAGATGGAGACTGGGTATGCTGTGGAGTTAGCAGCAGCCTTTAGGAAGAGTGATGGTAAGTTGTCAGCAGATGAAGAATATGGTTTAAGTTTGAGAAGAAGGTTTTTAATGTAGTTAGTGGGGATGGGTATTTTGAGTTAGGGGTGTGGTAGGAGGTGAGGGATTGGTTGGGTTAGAAGTGGGCATAAGTTTGCTTATGGTATCAATAAAGTAGGTATTGAAGATGGAACAGTTTCTTGGGGTGAATTATTAGGGCAGGGGTTTGGTGTTGAGGGGTTTCCAGGGTGGCGAATTTGGTTTACTATATTCGGATTACAAGGTTGTGTGGTTAAAGGTGTGCGGTAGAAGTTTTTTTATCAAGGTTAATGTGTTTTTGGCCAGGTTATGGAGTTCCCTTATTTTTTGGTAATATACTTGTGATTTTGGTTTTTGTCCAGAGTTTCCAGGCAGAATCTCCATTTTGGATGAGAGACCGTGTTGACTTGGTCAGCCAGGGTGAGCAGTGAGATTTGACTCTGACAGTTCTGGGAGGGGCTAAGGATGTTTAAGAAGATGGAGTTGAATTGGTGAACAGCTTCATCAAGAGGGAGGTAAGAGAGGAGGGACCAGTTGACAGCAGAGAGATAGTTATTTTTCATAGTCATTATTGAAAGTCTCAGGTTTGAAGTTGGTTAAACTATGGCATTCTTTAAATTTGTGAGGTCTTGTGAGGTGGGGGGGGGATCTTTGGATGTATGTAGGAGAGTGATCACAAATGAAGTCAGGCAGGGATTTGGAGTGGTGATAGAGGTTTGGGTGGGAGACAAGAATCCAGTCAAGGATGGAACTGGAGTTTGTGGGTTTGTGAAGAAAAGTGGTAGAAGAGTTAAACTGAGTATAGCAGTACAGGTGTATGCTGGGGGAAGAGGTGTTGGAGGAGAGGGCAAGTCAGTCAGTATTAATGTCGCCTAGGATGATAGTTTCATTAGGCATAGTGTCAGCCATCCAGTGAAAAATCTGCTCTAGTATGGGTATGTTGTCTCCTGGTGGTAGATATATATATATATATATCTATATATATATATATATATATATATATATATATATATATATATATATATAGTTCCCCTTCACAAGATCGAATGGATGGAAGCTCGAAATTCATAATTTTGAGACCAGAATCTCGAACTTCCATTCACTCAAAATTGTGAATGGGAGCCTGAGGTTTAAAAAAATAAAAAGTTAACTTACCTTATTGCAGGGGGCCAGGTCCCCCTGTACCCTATCAGTTTAAATGTGAATGTTCCGTGACCGCACTATAGCGGAGGAATGGAAAATCTTCTGTTTTGCGCTTACGCGTATAGTGCGGAATGGGAGATTTCCCTTTCCTTCACTATAGTACGCTCTCGGAGTAGGTATATTTAAGTAGGGGGATGTGGGGGGTGCCCTGCAAAAACATTTGAAATGTGTTAATTGTTTTTTTTGTCCTTTTCATATGTTCAAGTTTCTCTAAATTCAAGATTTTGGTTTCAAGTTTATGACTTTCGAGTTTAGAGAAATTCGATCATATGAAGGGGAACTATATACATATATATATATATATATATATATATATATATATATATATATATATATATATCAGCTGTTAGGGTTTTGTGGCTGTTTAGATTACAACTGGCAATGATAAGTTCAGCTGAGTGAAAAGAGGGGGGTGGGTTGGTTAGCAGTGATAAGGTAAGGAGATCTGAATATATAATAGCCACACCTCTACCTTTTTTATGTGTTCTATCAATGCACAAGATGTAGCTGGGGGGTAGAAATTCATTGTAGAGGTTATGTGGTTTCAGTCATGTTTCAGAGAGAGAGAGAGATTATGTTAGGGGAGTATAGGGATATCCAAGAATGAAATTCAGTTATCTTGTTAAGAAGAGGAAGGTTAACATAATGCTTAAGGTGGTTACCTTACAGACACAAGGTGCATGGTTTGAGACTCACATGAGTTAATTAGCTAGGCTTAAAAATGGCCCACAAGTGCAGTTAGTTTAGTATTAATCTAATCTAATCTAACCTAATCTAATCTAACCTAATCTAATATATTAATCTAATGCTGTGAATGTTAATGGAGTAAAAAGAGAGATGTTTGAGATTGGGGATTGGGACTTGTGGGAGAGTGTGAGTAGTGTTGGTGGGGGTAGATGAGTTATTGGGCAGGCCTGGGTTGAGGTGAATTTTGCCAGATAGTTGAAGGGTGTTACAGAGGTGGAGTAAGAGTGATATGGTGGGGGTGAGGTGGGAGGAATTTCAGTTTGTTTTTATGATATGGAAAGGATTGTGGAATGAGTTTGATTTGGGGGAGAGTGATTTCATTGAAGGTGAAGAGAGTGGATGATATAGGAGAAGAGTAGTGGGTTATGGTGATTGTAGAGTAAGAGGGGTAGGAGAGTTGGGATGAAGATGAAGCTGTGTGTGATATGAAGTGAGGTAAGAAAGGATGAGAAGAAGAATATAGTACAATAAAAAAACTACTCCTCCAACTAAACCTTGCCAAAATGTTCCTGATAATCTCCATGCAATCTTCCTAAAAATATCTGCTGACAGTACTGCATACCCCATTTCCATCTTAATCAACAGATCTATCCATGAATCATATATCCCTTCCATGTGGCACCATGCATACATTATCCCACTTCATAAAGGAGGCAAAAACACAGACACCTCTAATTTCAGACCTATAGCCATTCTTTCCCCACTTTCAAAAATCCTGGAGAAATGTATCCATACTCAACTCATGTCATATCTGACTCATAACCTTCTTACCCCTACTCAACACAGCTTCCGCCCTGGCCACAGTAACATTACTGCCCTACTATCCTTCCTTGAAACCATTAACCAAGTATGCAACACTGGTAAACCTCATATTGTCCCTGTTCCTAGACCTATCCAAAACTTTTGGCACAGTCTCCCATCCTTTACTCTTAACATAGCTGTCCTCTCTCAACCTCTCTACTTCCAACCTAGCCTAGTTCTCAAGCTACCTCTCTGAACATCAACAATCCATTCAATGGAAATCCATGACCCCCCCTTTCTGCACACCCCCACTGGGGTGCCACAAGGTCAGTTCTTGGTCCACTACTCTTCAATATATTTATTAACAACTTTCACCACACCATCCCTGACTCCTCAATAATCCAATATGCAGATGATTCAACAATCATCTGCTCGGCCTACTCCCCCTCTGACCTACTTCTAAAAACTCAGTCAGCCTTCTCTAAAACAGAATCCTGGATGAAAAACAACCACCTTGCCCTAAACGCTAATAAAACTAAACTTATGATCTTTTCCCCTTCAAGAATCTTCCCTATTGACAAAAACTCTTTCTCTATACTCAGTGCTGATAACATCCCCATCGAGATTGTATCCACTACCAAACTCCTTTGTGTCATAATTGATGAACATCTAAAATTTGACACCCATATCCAATCTGTCATCAAAACAAATCACCAAAAGCTAGGACTCTTATATAGGCACAACCACTACCTCTCCCCCCAAAACAGGAAAACCCTTGGTTTCTCTTACCTTCTCCCCTCTCTTATGTATGGCACTCCTCTGCTAAACAATCTCCAACTCAGCCTACAATCCAAACTCAAATCATGCTACAACAAAATAAGCAAATTTGCCACCAACTCTAAAAAACTCCTCCCACCACCGCCACTCGCTCCACACACTGTAATGGCTCGGACTGCTTAATTACTTGACCTTGCTCAAACTCACCAACACTCACAAGCTCATCTACAAACCTACCTGCTGCCCCTCTCTCTCTAGCACATTTACCACTTACATTCCTAACCGCTCACTCTGATCAGAAAGCCAAAACCTTCTACAAATCTACAAACCCTCTTGACCCCCTGGCCACCTCCTGCTCTACTGCTGCATTTCTAAACTATGGAACTGTCTCCCCCCAACCCTTCACAATACTCCCAACCATGCCAAATTCAAATCTCTCTTGTTCTCTTATCTTTCCAGAAAATGGATATGCCCATCCCACTCTCGAGCATAACTTCCCCCCTCTAGCCACCCACTTCTCCATCCTCTGTTACACATACTTCACATACACCCACTTACCTATTACTACACTCCATTATAACCTTACTGGTCAGTTACCTATTGCACCTAGTTTTACCATCTTACATTAACTGCAATCTGACTTGTAAAAGAAAAAAAATTGAATTCACCTGTACTCTCACTTGTGTGTACCAGAATCATATTTTCACAGTTATTCTTATTTTATCCTGTATTTACTCTGAGTACAGAAATGTATAACTGTTTAATGTATAATTTTATAAATGTATATCTGTAACAGTCATTGAAGCTTTTCTCCCCGGGCCTCCACTGAAAATGGGCTCTTTGTGACCCAGTGGACTTCCCCGGTTATCAAACTGAAAATAAATAATAATAATTATTTACATAAATAATAATAATAATGTTAAACTAAGGCAGTTGTTTTTGTACCAAGTCTAATGCTATTGGATTAAACATTGTACTAGTTAGGATGCTCTAAGGTAAAATTGCACCTAGACTGTATCTTTGAAACATTAGCTAAAATCTATCAGGAATAGGAGCTGTGTAGAGTGTTTACAATTCTGTGTTGCCACAGGCAGAACTCACTAAAGTGCTCTAGTGCTCTAATGTTTTACAACCACTTGTGGAACTAACTAGATTGCCTTAGTGCATTACAAACTGATGTAATGCGGCTTATACAAAGCACTATCTCCTTGTCCTAAGAATCTTTGAGTTGCTGTGTTGGTAAAATTATATAGCTGTGCTTTTTTATTTAAAAACTGTATAGCTGCGAATACACTGACTTTATCTGAACTAATAAGTATTGTTAAACTAGAGAATTGCATCTGCCTAGGATCCTTAACTGTATTAAATATTTAGAATAGTTAGAAAAGTAACTGGTTTTGCCTAGCTAATTGGGTTATGTATTCCAGTATTTGTTAAGCTGTTATTATAGGAGTAAGTGTGGCCAAAACCCTTCTGTTTTCTTTACCAATTTTTCTGTTCTCCTCTGTGTAATCAGCTCTTCAACCTGCCTATCCTGTATTAGGAATTGGGAACTTGCCCTATATGAAGACCAAGAATCCTATATTTACCTAAAACTAGGGGGCTAAGAATAGAGCCAAATCTCACCCCGAGCATCATTCCCTCAAGGAAACAAGAAAGTATGTCTACTAAAACATTGTGTGTAATAAATAGACTTGTCTAAAAGAATAACTGGAAGTAATTTGCAGGTTTACTGTATACTCCCTAGCCAGGACAGCCAGCAACCAAAAGCCATCTCTTCTCCCAACTATCATACCTTCCCCCCTATTGCCTCTGTATATATTTCTCATATCTTTTCCCTCCTTTTACTGCTACGAGTAGCCACTATTGCAATATATCCCATTGACCAGTAGGTGGCACCCTCATCCCATGACTAATCTCCTTGAACACAAATCTTACTATCTTCATATGTAATGCAGGCATCCAGTTATTTCCTTCACTTACTTACCTCTCCTGCAGTCCCACTCTAACCTTCTGCCTAACACTGCTTATCTCTCTATCAACTCTCCCAACCATCTCTCCTCAAACTTACCTTAGCAGTCAGCACTCCATTGATTGTTCTCCTGGGGTTTAGTCCTTCACTGGATTTACCTGCTCCGTTTGCCCTGCGGGCTCACTTCGCTCCCCTACCCTGCCCCCAATTTCTACCCACCCCCAGGACCTCTACATTTATCCTCCCTAAACCACACCCTCCATCTACACAATAACTCACAGGACCCACCTCCTTAAAGTGATATAACCCACTACCTTTGTGTTACATACAAACCTCAATTAAAACTTACCCTCTATTCTAACCTATAACTACTACTTCATTATGCTACCTACATCTAACTCACCCCTCCCTAAGGTCCTTCTATTAACCTTACTCCTACCTTTCCTTTTCATACCTTACCTACTTACTTTTTATGAATACCTTAACTGCTTAGGATTGTATTCCTCTATAAGGCAAACCTCCACACCAATACTTGCAGTCCCTCTTAGCAATACATATATACCCACCACAACAAACTACCTACCACCTAAGTATCATAGATTAACTCACATTAAATTCTATAGTCCAGGAACTAGGAAATTCCAGAATCTAACATGTAGACTCTTAAAACTTACAATGAGAGTACAATTTCACCTCTTAATAGATGGTGATATCCACCCAAACCCTGGACCCAACTCTTCCACAATTTCAAAGCCCCACACCCCAATGCCTGCTAACACAAAATTGCTCATCAGACCCTCTAACTCACTCTTGATATCTCATCTCAATATTCGGAGCATAAATAATAAAGGCGCCCACCTACATGCACTCATGGATGTACATTCATTTGATATCCTATGTCTTACTGAAACATGGCTCAAAAATTCTACACAAGATAATGAGATTATTCCACCCGGCTACAATATCCTGAGGCTAGACCGTAAAACTAAGAAGGGTGGTGGAGTAGCTATTCTATATAAATCTGGCCTACAGGTGACCCCTATAGATTCTCAACCTCCACTAGTACATAAGGCTGAAATCCTTATTTCCAAACTATAACTTAATACACATAAATCCATCTACATCTTCTGTGTCTATCTTCCCCCAGGTAATAACTCTAGCACCCTAGAGGATATCCTTAGTTGGCTATCTAATACTTATCCCCAAGAAACCATAGTGCTTGGAGACTTTAATATCAACTGGAATAGCTGTTCCTCAGAACAGCCACCTACTTATATTAACTTATATGGTTTTACCCAAACCATTACATCCCCTACAAGGACCAACAAACGTAATGGCAAGGAAAGCACCTTAGATTGGATTCTCATAAACACTCACCACCAAATTTATAAAGTAGGAATCCTCCCCGAAGATATAAGCACCCATTCACTGACCTTCATAATCAGATTTAAGAGTGACATTCCAAACCCAATGGCCTACAGGACAGTAAGGACCAAAAGGAATTTTTAACCCTGACAGCTTTCAAAAAGAACTTCTGACATGTGATTGGTCACCCCTAAAAAACTTACCTCTAGAGGAAGCAGTAAAATACTTTAATTCAAAATTCTTAGCTATTTTAGACTACCACGCCCCAACACATACAATTAGAGCCTGGACTAAACCAGTCCCATGGCTCTCAAAAACCACCAAACAAAATATCCTCCTTAGATATAAACTGCAGGCAAACTGGCATTCTACTAAAAACCCTATAGATCAATTAAAGTTTAGACAGCTTAGAAATGAAACAAAAAAGCCATATTGTTAGACAAAAGGAATTTTTACTTTGAGCTACAACAAACCCACCAAAATAAACCACAAAAAGTTTGGTCAGGCATTAATAAACTCTTACACCTAGGTCATTCAGTCACACCCATCCCTTTAGGCTCTGATCATGACAATCTCAATCGAATAGCCAATACCTTTAACACTTTTTTCACAGAGACCATTCAATCTCTGGCCAATCAGCTATCCCCTGATACATCATCATCAGCCACCTCCATTACTAATACACCCCCATTATTTCACTTTCAACCTGTCCCTACATCCCTTGTCTGCACCCTTTTACATAAGCTTAAACCTACCACCCTCTCCGTAGACCTATTACCCGCAGAATATCTACAAAAAACTGCAAAAGCCATAGCCTACCCTATTTCCACCCTGATTAATAGAACTATAACTGAAGGAACTATCCCATCAAGCTGGAAAATTTCACACATTATCCCCTTGCATAAGGGTGGTAACTCCAACGAATTATCAAATTACAGGCCAATAGCCATATTATCCGCACTGGCAAAGATCATGGAGAAATGCATTCATAAGCAGCTGTTAAACCACCTAATAGAAAACAATTTACTAGCCAACTGCCAACATGATTTTAGACAATTTCGTATCATCACCTCTGCTCTCTTATCTTTCACAGACTGTATTAATACGAATCGCAACAATGACACTTTATCCTCAGCCCTCTTCATTGATCTTTCGAACGCCTTTGATATGGTTAACCACCACTTTTTCATTAATATTCTCATGATATGGTTATCCACCACTTACTCATTAAAATTTTCATGATATGGTTAACTAACACTTACTCGTTAATATTCTCACAATATGGTTAACCACCACTTACTCTTTAATATTCTCACGATATGGTTAACCACCACTTACTCATTAATATTCTCACGATATGGTTAAGGACCACTTACTCATTAATATTCTCACGATATGGTTAAGCACCACTTACTCATTAATATTCTCACGATATGGTTAACCACCACTTACTCATTAATATTCTCACAATATGGTTAACCACCACTTACTCATTAATATTCTCAAAAACCTGTCTCTAGACACACTGGCTATTCAATAGTTCCAGTCATACCTAGACAACAGGCAGCAGGCTGTCCTATGGAAGAACAACTTATCCTCCCACCTCCCAATTGCCCTTGGCGTCCCTCAAGGCTCTATATTAGGCCCCCTCCTATTCTCTATTTTTATAAATGACCTATATTCTGTTATACCTCAAGGTACTTGCATCCAGTACGCAGATGATTCTACATTAGTATGCTCTGCCACCTCACCATCTGTCCTACAGTTCATAACCCAAAATGTGATTAACACAGTCGAGAAATGGCTTCTACATCGATGCCTCATTCTGAATCCCAAAAAAACAAAACTGTTGCTATTTACTCCCACCCTTAGGGCCTCCCCACTAAATTTTACTATCACATCTAGCAATGGCACTGTTATATTTCCTGATTAGGTTCATAGGTGTTTAGGTTCATAGGTGTTTACTAGGTTAATGACTACAAGGGCCTTTTTAAGTCTAGCCATGCATCCTAAATTTCTGACAAGTTCTGGTATCCTTGATAAGTGTATAGGTTCATAGGTGTTTACTAGGCTACTACTAAACTTCTTGGGGTTCTAATTGACAACAACCTTACCTTTGATTCTCATATTAATTGTTTGTTTGTGTCTTTCGGCTTTTCCCGGTTAGGGGTTGCCACAGCGGAACTCCGGTCTGCTAATGATTGGCAGTTGATTTTTATGTACCGGCTTGCCAGGCCTGATGCACAACCTTCAACGAAGGTACGCCCATTCATGCATGTCTCCACGCAGAAGACACTCTAGCTGAGAATCAAGATTCTCATTAATAATACTATAAAAACAGTCAACAAAAAATTAGGATCCCTATACAGGATTAAATCCTTTTTGACTCCACTAGCCAGGACCACCATAGTCCGTACCCACTTAATCTCTACCCTTCTGTATGCCTCCCCTAAATATATATATATATATATATATATATATATATATATATATATATATATATATATATATATATATTAGCTTGGTCTGCAAAGCTATGGAAAGGATCATCATGGACCTCATAAATAAAGATATTGGGGACCTACAGACACTGGATCCTACCCAGTTCGGCTTTGTTAAGGGCAGATCCTGCCTCTTAAACCTGGTTGATTTCTTTGAAACAGTCACCAAGGCCATTGACGAGGGGAAGGTGGTCCACACAGCCTACCTGGACCTCGCAAAAGCGTTCGATACAATACCCCACTCGGGCATTATAGATAAGCTCACCAGCTTAAATATAAACCCCTATGTCACTAGATGGATTGCAAACTGGCTCAAGGACAGAACCCACATGGTTAGAATTGCTGGAGCCATGTCAGACTCCAAACCAGTTACAAGTGGTGTCCCACAAGGCTCAGTCCTGGGACCTCTCTTGTTCGGTATATATTTCTCAGAGGTACAGGCCAACACGGAAGGACTGTGGCTGACCAAGTTCGCAGATGACTGCAAACTGGGCGCCATAATCGACTCTCCAGCCGACACAAGCATCCTCCAAAAGGGCCTCATAGAAACAGACAACTGGTGCCAGAGCCATGGCCTCAAGCTAAATGCCAAAAGTGTATAGTCATCCCCTTTGGCAAAAACAAAGTGCCCACAAATTACCACATAGGTGGTAATCCATTAAGTACAGAAGAAGTAATTAGGGACCTGGGGACCCAAGTTGATAGCAATCTCTCATTTGACAAC
The DNA here is from genome assembly GCF_019279795.1 of Protopterus annectens. Classification (NCBI taxonomy): domain Eukaryota; kingdom Metazoa; phylum Chordata; order Ceratodontiformes; family Protopteridae; genus Protopterus; species Protopterus annectens. The sequence goes on from NC_056732.1 coordinate 1,597,943,641, forward strand.
CACGTGGCCAAAGTGGTTAGAAAAACATTTTATATAGCCCACCTAATCATGAAGGGATTCACATCTAGATCATGGGAGGTCATCGTGCCTCTTTACTCATCCCTCATCAGGCCCATAATTAAGTACAATGCCCCTTTTGGGATGTACCTTACCAGACACCTGCAGCAACTGGAAAGACCCCAAAAGTACCTCACCAAGAGGATCAAAGGGCTCAATCAGATGCCATATGCTGCCCGGTTAAAGAAACTCCAGCTCTACTCAGTGGCATACCGCCTGTTCAGAGGCGATCTGTGCCTGACGTATAAAGCCATGTCCAACCCGGAATTAATGGACATGCTGCACCTCAGAAAATCCAAATCCCATCGAGCTACGCTCGAGACTTGAACCTCAGCACTGAAATAAATAGGACATGCTGGAGGGACAGATTCATAACCCAGAGGCTCCCTTCACTCTGGAATAAAATCCCAGTCCAGGTTAGGCAGAGTTCCTCATTGACTCTCTTCAAGAGGAATCTTGATGAGTGGATGGGAGATCGAGGTTTACCCGGGTATCACTTCTGTGTCACTGTTAGACAGAGGCACAGTATACTAACCTCGAAAAAGGGCATAGCAAAATAAATTTAAAATGGGTGGCAAAAGCCAAACACATTCTGGCTAGGCTTATAAATGCCCTAGGGCAGATAGCCTAGTATGAACCTATGATCCTATGAACCTATATATATATATATATATATATATATATATATATATATATATATATATATATATATATATATATATATATATATATATATATATATATATACACAAAACTATGTAAAACAACATGAACAAGCTAGCTATCTCCTACAATAATGTTGCCAGATTTACAACTGGGTCTGCCTTCAGAATCCATCATTCCGATAATCTTAAACAGCTAGGATGGCTAGAACTGCCAGATACAATACTATTCAACCAGTTGACAGTTGCCCACAAGATCCTGTACCAATCTACTAACACACCTATACTTACTAACTTAATCACCCCCTATAACAACCTCAAGACCCTACGCTCATCAAATAAACTACTTGTACAAATAGGTAAAGCTAACAACGTTGCTGGTGACTCCTTGTTTGCCAATACAGTGGGGAAAACCTGGAATTCCCTCCCAAAAGAACTAACCACCATTACCTCTACTACATTATTTAAATGCAGATTGAAGCCATACCTTAAATCACAATGGCTATGCCCTTTGTTCTAACCCTGACTAACTACCTCGATTTTCGCAAGGTATTTATCTCCATACCTGTATAAACTAGTTTCTTTTCTGTTACCTATTAGAGAGAGTAAATGGCTACCTACTTTTCTGTTAATGACTCTTCTGTTAACAAAAAAAATATATATATATATACTCTTATATTACATTTTTATTAGGAAATTTTTTTTGAATGGCAAACCATAGCTGAAATGTACCATGGTCTTGTTTACATAATTGCAACAAAATGTAATGAATGAGATGAGTATCTGTAAATTTAGTTGTATTTGTAAATGTCTCATATTATAAAAGGTATTGTGTTTTCTTTTTTTTTGTTGGAGCTTTTCTCCCCAGGCCTCCACTGAGAATGGACATATATCCAGTTGGACTAGCCCAGTCAACAAATGTAAAACAAATAAATAAATAATAATAAATAAAAGACATTGTTTGAAAGATTTTCTTTCCTGTTGTTCTACTAAAGTGGTAAATGCTACTAGTTTTAATTGCAAGGTTAAAAGTGGTATTTGGAGAAGAGACAAGTCAAAGTAAGGATACAAGAACATTTTATAGTGAGGATACAGGAACATTTTAAAGTGAGGGCACAGGAACATTTTTCTAACATCATACATACAAATATTATTAGTTCTCTATCAACACATACTATGGAATGGCACAACAATAAAACATCTGATTTTAGTTGTTGGGTTCTTGCAATGATTGAATTATCAAGAGATGGTGCCTTGAACACTTTGGAAGCAGTTTGATTTTGAAATATAGAAACATGACATTATTGGGTTTATGCAATGGGATGGATTTTTTTAAATGAGCACATATATTTGAATGTTAATTAATGATGAAATAGACAGGATATAAAATATTGCTTGACTGTTACTTCATTTTTTTCCCCTAGAAGACACTGGTTGCCGAGGAGTTAGGAAAATAAATACATTTTTTCTAACTTCATGCTTTTTAGTGTTTGGATTATTACATTGCTTTTTGTTTTGATCACTTCATCGTATTCCTTCCAGCCTACCCTACTGGCAACCCAAATCCTTCTTTTTTTAAACAAAAAATATCTTTATAAATAAATATCCCCAGGATTCCCACTCATCTTTTCTTGATGTACTGGAAGATATTAGGGTTCAACCAAACACACAAATAATGGGCGAATTAAACTACCCCACCATTAACTGGGAAATCTACTCATATACCAACTCCTTCGCTCAACGCTTTCTGGAATTCATAAACTCCAATGCCCTGTATCAACTTATCCTCACCCCCACCAGGGGCAACAATATCCTAGATCTAGTCATTACCAACATAAGTGACCGGTATTCCACACCTGGTCAACTCCTCATTGGTCTGATCCAACCATAAGCTAATTACCCTAGATATCCACATCCTGGCCCCATTAAGGAAACCATGGTAAAAAATTTCTCCAAAGCCAACTTCATGCTTCTTAAGACAGAAGTGGTGAACTTCATGACACTCATGCAGATTACAATACAGTTACGACTACTGAATCCTACACAATTGCACTTTATAAGCACTTACACAAGTGCATGGATCGTGCTATCCCAAACAGAACCAAGACGCTATCCTCCAAAAAAGGAAGCCAATCTGGTGGTCCCCTGCCATAAAAAAACTGTACAACAGAAGGAAGAAACTGTTGCAAAAGAGAGTAAAATCCCATGAGTGGAGGAGCTCCCTGGTCAGCCTCAGTAAGAAGCTGTGATCCCTGATAAAATCCTCCAAAGCTAGTTACAAAAACAAAATCGCTACGGATTCTAAAGACAACCACAAAGCATTCTTTTGCTATGTCAAGAATCTCAATGGCAACACTCAGATCTGCTCTGAGCTACAGCACAATAGCACTAAATATACAGACCCAACTGATATTGCCAACATCCTGGCAGATAGGTTCAGTGCTAACTTAACCCATCTCTTACCCCCTAAAGGGCCCATTTCTATACTGGAAGAATGCAAAGTTCCTGTAAACATGGCTGCACAGGTAAAAACCACACTCTCCAAAGCCAACAACACAGCATCCATGGGACCTTACAACATCCCAGGCTGCATTCTACATGAACTACAGAATGAACTGGCACCCCACCTAAGCACCATGTTCAATCACAGCCTCACCTCAGGCTTTATGCCCACTGAATGGTGCACAATGACGGTTATCCCACTCCAAAAAGGGGGAGCCACCACAGACCCCGGGAACTACTTCCCCATTAGCCTAATGAGCCTGGTCTGCAAGGCCATGGAATGCATCATCATGGAACTCAAAAACAAAGACACTGTTAATCTCCAAACTCTGGACCCCACCCAGTTCAGGTTTGTAAAAAGCAGATCATGTCTTCTAAACACGATAGACTTCTTTGAAGCAGTCGCCAAAGCCATAGACGAGGTAAGGTGGTTCACACAGCCCATCTAGATCTCGCCAAGGCTTTTGACACCGTCCCCCACTCTGGAATTATAGACAAACTCACTAAACTAGGTATAAATCCCTATGTCACAAGATGGGTTGTCAACTGGCTAACTGACAGAACCCACACTGTGAAAGTAGCAGACTCCAAATCCGACTTCAGACCAGTGACAAGTTGAGTACCACAGGGTTCAGTCCTGGGTCCTCTCCTGTTTGGTCTACTTTTCTGAAGTACAGGCTAACACAGAAGGTCTTTGGCTAATGAAGTTCGGAGATGACTGCAAACTAGGAGCCATAATCAAAACACCTAACAATGTGGACATCCTACAAAAGGGCCTCACTGAGACAGATGCCTGGTGTCAAAGCCATGGCCTCAAGCTCAATGCCAAAAAGTGCATTGTCATCCCCTTTGGTAAAAACTTTGTACCCATGAGCTACCACATAGATGGTAGTCTACTTAACACCAAAATTGTGATAAGAGACCTTGGGACACAGGTAGACAGTAGTCTCTCCTTTGATGATCACATCGCCACAGTAGCCAGGAAATCTTTCTACATGGCACACCTCATCACAAAAGGTTTCTCATCCTAGAAAAAAGAGGTCATTGTTCCCCTCTACTTGTCACTCATTAGACCCATTATAGAGTACAACGTCCCTTTTGGTATGCACCTCACAAAACACCTACAACAACTGGAAAGGCCACAAAAATACCTCACAAAGAGGATTACCAGTCTCAAACAGATGCCCTACGCAGACCATCTCAAAAAACTCCAGCTTTACTCCTTCGCATATCGCCTACTCAGAGGCGATCTCTGCATAACATAGCTGTTGGACATGCTCCACTGAAATGAATCCCAGTCCCTCTGAGCTACATGCTCTAGGGTCCTAAACCTTGTCACGACAATAAACAGAACATGCTGGAGGGATAGATTCCTGTCCCAGAGAACTCCCATACTCTGGAACAAACTACCTATCCATATCAAACAAAGCTTCTCATTAGCACTCTTCAAGAAAAATCTTGATGATTGGATGGGAAATAGGAAATTCACCCCGGGGATCACCTCTGGGGCTCTGCTCGACAGGGGCACAGGAAAATAATTTTCTTGGGTGGCGAAAACCAGGGTAACTTTTTGGCTAGGCTTATATAGGCCCTAGGGCCAATAGCCTAGTACCTACCTATGAACCTATGAACTTCATTTTATCATGTCCCATAAATATGAATATTGCTGAACCAATTCATGTGTGGGTACATAGTTTACAGCTATTGCCTTTGTTTTAGCTTCATTAATCTTCTATCCTCCAAAGACTTGAAACTGTCTCAAATGTTCCACAGCACTGAAATGTCCTTTTCTGGTTTTATCAGGTATACAATAATATCATCTGCAAATAGAGACATATTTTTTGACAACCATACCAATTATATCCTTGAATTTCTGAGTCCGTTATTTTCTTTGTCAATGGTTCAAAATGTAATGCAAATAACAAAGGGGTTCCTGTGTTCAAACAGAAATCATCAGAGAGGAATCTACCTACTTTAATTTTCACCTCTTATCCCTCATATATCCCCCTAGTCAACCTTATAGTTTTATCAGGGAATACAAATGCTTCCATTGTCCTGCTCATAAACTCGTACTTTACTCTATAAAATGCTTTGCTCAGTATCAAGACCCAACAACTGTGTTATTTTCTTTCATTCTGCTTCTCTCTGGATCTCATTGTTCTGTTAATATTGTCAAATGTTTGCATCCCTTCCTCAAAACCACATTAATCCATATCTGTCAATGTTGCTATAATATTTACAATTCTTTTAGCCACTCTACCCCTAACCTTGGGATATTTAATTTTTCCATACACATTTCCATGTGTACCTTTTCTTGATTTCCATATTTCTCTGCTTTATACAGATTTTCATAAAATTTCCAAAATATTTCTAGTAGATATGTAAGATTTGTTGTTATCTTCCTTTCATAGGCTCCCTTAGCTTGGCAACAACACATTCTACATTCTGTTGCCTGAGTCATGCTAAAAGTTTTTGTTCTCTAGAGTTATTATCAAAAAACAGTTGCTTAGCAGCAGTCTTTCTAAACTCACGCATATTATCGAGGCAATCCCTTATTTTCTGTTTAGCATTCTGAAATTGCTCCTATTCTTGTTCAGTGAGATTCCCCCTATTCTGCAATACTTTAACTTTTGTCAGTCTCTCTAAATAATTCTTGTTACGTCTTAACCATATCTCTCTTTCTTTTATTTCCACCCTATTTGTAAACTCAACTTTAATTTTATCTCACTCCCTAGCTATATTTGCTGGAGAAATTACTATCTTCTCTAACAACTCCCAAATCATTTCCACTACTCATTCCTTAAATTTCCGTCTTTTCAATAGATAGGTGGGAAAGCACAAGTGTCTCATTTTTATTTCATTACCCTGCATTTTTATTTTAATTATTATTAGCAAGTGATCTGAAATAGTTATTGGATGACTATCAAAACTTTCAATTAAATGCACATGTTCCTGTGAAATATAAGTTCCTTCTAGCTTAGCCCAGTTTTTGTATCTTGAGGGATAATATATAAATTCACCCTGAACTCCTGTTACTCAGTTCACATCTTCAATACCAAATATTTTCATGCATTTCTTCAAAAATCTACCTTACCCTTGTTATATTTTGCCTTCTTGGCTCCCCTGATACAGCTTTACTGCTGCAAATCAAATTCCAGTTCCCACCTATAAGTAATATTCCCTGCTGAAACGTCATTATTATCTCGGAATTTTTGTAAGCTCCATTATAGCAGTTTTAGGTGGAATATAAATACATGCCAGTGTAATCCTCTTCACTTGCAGGTAGCCCCTTAGTGCTACAAATCTACCATTATTATTTTTTTTTATCATCTTTTATCACTATTGGAGCTCCCCTTGCAATTAATATAAGTACCCCTTTATTTTTTCCTAGGTATTCCACTGAATAACCATCCTGAAAACTTTTCTTTGTCAAATTCATGTTTAGTTCTTTCTAAGTGTGTCTCCTATAGCATAGCTATTTGTACTATACATTTTTTAATATAATTCACTACTCTTTCTTTTTTGTATGTATCTGTAAGGCCATTTACATTTAAAGATAATATAGAAAGTGTCATTATGTTAAAAATTTATTATTCCCACCTTTTTTGTTACACGCATAATTGTGCATAAAAGTTGTTTCTTGTCATATCCATTTGAGCCTATGTTACATCTTACAAAACGTTTTATTTCATTGAAAGCCCTCAGACAAATAAACAAACGCACCCCGAATACACCCTTAAAATCTATTAGCATCCCAGTTTTGTTCATTTTTTAGAGTTAATTGATTTAGTTCAGTTAGTATTTAACAAACAGGAAGTGATGTGTTATTTGTTCGAAAAAGTTTAGCACAAGCTAAATGAAAGCACTTACGGATTGTATTATCGTATACTTGTTTTATGTGAAATATATTTGTTTTATTGTCTTGATTCGAAGTAAAACCGTTTTTCAGCTATTTCTGTTTTTTCGTTGGTTTATTTGTCGGTGTGGCTCTTATAGTCTTAGTTTTATTCCCTGGAAATGGCTGAGACAGAGACAGAGGCAGCAACGGAAAACACCTTTGGAAATTTGACTCTATTGATTCAAAAGTTAACAGATAGAATGGACAGATTTGAGAATCGGAGTCTTTCGCAGTGTTCAAATCTCTCACTTCATCCTAATCCGGTAGTGGACATAAATGGGAGTAGAACGTGTGAACCTAACAACAGGCTTTCCATTTCTTTAAATAGTGATGATGTAAATTCACTTGATCTACCTTCTACATCTGCAGCAACAAATGTATCAAAAACAAGCAGCGACGAACTTTCTAATTGGATTAACAGTACAAATGGGTTCGGAGGTACAAAAAGTAGTAACGCAGGCATGAGCAAGACTTTTAATGAAAAACTGGCGGATTTGGACTATGTACTTTTAAAGATTAAAAAGTTACAGATGGACAATAGTTACTTTCAGGAGTGTATTAAGAAATATAGTGTCCCAAAAAGGGCTTCGTGTATGGAGGTTCCCGTCAGGGTTAGTAAAAAATTCTCCATTACATATTGAATTGATTAACTTGTTTGACAAGTTTGGTTTTGACTATATGAAATTGGTGGTTAGTGACAATAAAAGATTAATTGAAAATCTAACAAAACGAGCTAGCGAATTAGACACATTAGTGAAAAAGGATTTAGCATTTTCTACAAATGATTATGATTATAAACGTGTATTTAAATCTATCGATGAGAAAATGAAAGTCATAAAAGAAAGAAAGTCTAAAAAATTAGATCGAGATACACTGGCTTATGAGCAGTGTACAGCATACCCCCCACCACCTATATCTCAAGAGTGGGGTCAGAAATTAACGGCTCAAGACGAAAGGAAAAGTACTGACTTAGATATAAGTGGTGATGAACTCGATATAGAAGAAAGTACAGATTTTTTAGAAACAGAGGCCTTTCCGCCCCTGAGGAGGTCCAAAAGGTTAAAGGAACGGCAACATTCTCATCCCCAAACAAAAACAAACTGGCGACCTCAAAACCAAAATTGGGGACGAGGTTCTTTCACGAGGGGGAGAAACAACACCAACAGGGGCAAATGGCGAGGATATTAGACGATAAGAACGACGAAAACCAAGGTCCAGTTATTTATACAAACCATTCTAATGACTTTATTGTATATAATTATTCTAGTTACACATTTGACAAAGAAATTTGTGATTTAATGGCACGTGGACAAACATTTATTCCTACAGGGAAAATTAATTTTGTTAAATGTATAATTGATTTAAAATTATTTGTGAGAAAATTGAATTTAAACTATTTATTTCACAACACTGAAAGATTAATGAAACCTTTCTATGTTTCCAGCTCGTATAATCCACCACAGCATCAAACGTTAGAGAATTTTGAAAAGTTATGCGAACTCGACTTCCGTGCCTTAGAACATTCAGGCACAAAAAATAATAGGCGAAATTTGACAAAAAATGAATTTTTTGTACTAAACACTTTAAACGAATGTAAAGATGTCAGGTTTATAAAACCAGACAAAGGAGGTGGAATGACTATATTTAACATCAGTGACTATAATTTAGAGATGGAACAAATTTTGAATAGTAAAACATATAAATTGAGCTCTATTAATGAATTAAACGGTGCATATAGACGTATAAGGGGGATTCTCTATGATTTATTTATCGATGGAGACATTAATATAGATGAATTTAACTATATGATTGTCGACCATCCTAGGACTCCAACTATGTTTGGAGCCCCGAAAATTCATAAAGAGTTGAATAAACCCCCTTTTAGACCAATTGTAGATGCACAAGGTTCAGTAGCATATCCAATAGCCAAATTCATTGACACAAGTCTAAAACCATATATATATATTCAGAAAGCCATTTACTAAAAGATTAGTGGGATTTTTTATCAATAATGGAAACCACACTTTACAATGAAAATGATGTCTTTATCACCATAGATGTCAGAGACTTATATTCTGTAATCCCACATGATATTGGTATTAGATGGTTTAACCAATTTTTAACGGAAAAAGGTTTGACACAGGAAAAAATCAATTTATTTGACCAATTATTGGATATAGTTTTAAAAAACAATTTTATATGGTTTAATAACAAGATTTACGTACAAAATGAAGGTGTAGCTATGGGGTCCCGTTGTGGGGGGCTCTATGCTAATATAGTGATGTTCATTTGGGAGAAAGAATTTGTTTTCAGTCCTAAATTCTTTGAAAACTGTAAGGTATATTTACGTTTTTTAGATGACATATTTATTTTATGGAGAGGAAATAAGGAAGAACAAATTAATGATTTTTTATGTTACATAAATACAACCTCATTTTTGAGATTTACAGCTACAAAAGATATTGCTTCTATTGCATTTTTAGATGTATTATTAGAAAAGGACAGCAAAAAGAAAAAATTAAAATCTAAAATATTTCGGAAGAAAACTTACTGTAATAGTTTCCTTCACTATGAAAGCTGCCACCCTTATAGTCAAAAAAGATCAGTACTAAAGGGGCAGTTTGTAAGGGCAGCAAGAATGGTGAGTTGTAGGAATGACTTTATCAGTGAATGTTTAAACTTGTCCGAAATGTTTGCAAGTAGAGGCTATCCAATGAAGTTAATTAATGAAATAATGTATGAAATTATAGAAAAAAGAGATAATTTACACTTCAAACCATTATTAAAAGTTGGAATTGATTGTAATTCAACAAGATGTATAGATGAATTAATGCCAAGTGAAATAGAGTCCTTGTCACATTCAAGGAACAGTAGTATGATAGATGACACCACATCAACAAACTCAAAGAATTTTAATACAAGTTTTATCACCACGTACAATTCAGATAGCGTAGCCATAACTAACATCATAAAGAAAAATTGGCAATTGTTAACATCCGACCTGTCACTACATGATTATTTTGATAGTAGTCCTACGTTTGTTTTTTAAAAGGGGTATGAATTTAAAACAAAGATTGGAAAACAATCATAAAAATACACTAGGTAAAACATTCAAGTGCGGTAGATGTAAATATTGTTCATATGTGCTTCAAACAAATGAACTAAGAATTAATGGTGTATATATAGAATTAAAAAATAAGGCTAGTTGTATTAGTGAAAAAGTAGTTTATTGTGCTATCTGTTTTAATTGTACAATGTTTTACGTAGGTAAGACAGAAAGAAAATTAAAAGAAAGAATTGGTGAACACATAAGAGCAATTTGTGACAAAAATGAATTAAATGCCTTGGCAAAGCATATTTGCTCATACCCAATACACTCATTTAAATTTGTAGTTTTAGATGTTTTAAAATCGAATGCCAGGGGAGGGCCTTGGCAACCATTATTGGAGAAAATGGAATTGGAATGGCAAATAAGATTAAATGCTCAAAACTGGCCAGGAATGAACAGTGCCATTTCAATAGCAAGTATTTTAAAATTAAAATCACTAGAAAGATAGATAAAACATATAATATACAAAATATAAAATATAAAATTAATTAGAGTTTTTTTTAATAGAGTTTATATTTAATATAATGTTCACATTTTTCATATACTGTATTTAATGTTATAAAGTAGATTATTCGATATATATATTTTACTTATTTTATTTTATTTATTATTTATAATTATAAATATTATAAATATATTTATAGCTGTAGATGTAATTAAATTATATAGGTATTCTTAAATCTGTGGTATGAAAACCTGACATATGTTATATAGTGTATCTGTAAGGAAAGAGTTTTATGGTTTTATGTTTTTATGTTCTTCTTTATTGGTCATATTACTTTAATACCTTCAGTTTCGGATGTTTCACACCAGATTGTTGATATGTTTAGATTTATTTTATGTTTAGATTTATTTTATTTGTTGAGAGATTGAACACAATTTTTTAACATAGAAATATTTATACTCTGCAAGAATTTTATTGAACAAAATTTATATATGTTATTTTAAAAAACACAACAGTATAATATGTGGTTGATACACTGTTGCTGTCTCTTTAACTGCATCCCAGTTTTGTTTGTTTTTTAGAGTTAATTGATTTAGTTCAGTTAGTATTTATCAAACAGGATGTGATGTGTTATTTGTTCGAAAAAGTTTAGCACAAGCTAAACGAAAGCGCTTATGGATTGTATTATCGTATCATTGTTTTATGTGAAATATATTTGTTTTATTGTCTTGATTCGAAGTAAAACCGCTTTTCAGCTATTTCTGCTTTTTCGTTGGTTTATTTGTCGGTGTGGCTCTTATAGTATTAGCTTAATACTGACACACAAAACTCTGTGCATTTTCAAATATTGAAGTTTTACCCTCATAACAGGAAGAATTGTCCCAGTCTGACAGCCACATTCACGGACTTGGATTAAACCAAAAGGAAGGTTATCCATGCCAAAATACATGGTACATCCTGTGCTTCTACTAAGTGTTTTCTGGTTTTGTCTTATCTTTATTACTCTCCCAGATTGGGAAAGTATTTGAATCCTTTCAGAAACATTATCTCCTAGCTGTTGAAAGAAAGTCATTGAAAGAAAGAGGTATTCTGTTTTTTTTTTTTTTTTTTTGCTATTTATCAGATTGTCTCCTTGGAGCCATGAGAGACAGATGCACAGCTGCTTCTACAAACACTCATTTATTTGCTAGGGGAACACTTTTTTATGATATTCAAAGGGCCTTAATCCACTCATTCCCCTATGCAAGAGTAAGAAAAATCACATTAACTTTTATTGTATCATGCTCTTTTGAACAGACTTTTTTTTTTTTTTGCTTTGCAGTGCATACATTTCTTAAAACTGAACAAGGAGAAAGAAAGAAGGGAAAAAAACTAGGGGCACCTGTTTACTTTAGTATTCTCATTACACTTGAAAATAACTGAGAAAGCTTTACTTTATAGAATGCAGATTGTATCATGCATTATAAAATACTATTGTTAAGAACATCTTGTTTTACTTACAGTTAAACTCCTTCCTTCCTCTTTGTCTCTCCTAAATGTTCTTCCAAACATTAATGACATGAAGTAGGACATATGCTTAGTCCCCTACAAGTTTAACAAAGTCAGAAAATTCCAATATTTCTGGGTTTTCTTGTTTTGTCATGTTTCACCAATATAGTGAATGTTTTGTAATCTCACATTTATTTGTCCATTTCTGAGATGCTGTTTCTTTCCTGTTGTCCCCCTGTATAAAACCTGCTTTGGCGCGTTTTTTTGCGCTTGTTACTACTCAGCCAAGCCCCTCGTGGTCCTGCAGAGTGGTGCTAGCAGCAGAGAGGCAAAAAAAGCGACTGCTTACCTGATAAAGTGTTTTTTTCCTGCTACTACCTGTGTGACTGTCCGATCTAGCTGAAAAGCAAGTATTTCTGCTCACTTACCTGTTTTGAACTGTTAAAAGCTGTTTTTCCACCTGCACTTTTAAAGATTGTCCTGTTTGTTGCATTTACCTGTTGAGGCTACACACTCAAGTGTGCTAGCCTGTGTTACATATTTATTGCAGTTTTCTGCTGTTTGCTTACAAAAAACAAAACAAAAAAAAAAAAAAAAAAATGATCCTTCTTTCCCACCTTTCCTGACCTAGAGTAGTCCAAATACAGGCTTTGCTGTATTCTGGACTTTGGAAAGTTCCTGCATTGCCCATTTCCTTTCTTGGATAAAAGGAGGCTTCTTTGTTCACCAGTGGGAGTGGGGAGCATAGAGCAGCCTATCTATCCCTGGAGGAGTGTTCCCAGCACAAGAATCTGGTAGTCTGTTGGCCATTTTGGGCCAGTTTCTAGCTCGTTCAAGTCCCCCTGTATAAAACCCGCTTTGGCATGTTTTTTACGCTTGTTACTACTCAGCCAAGCTCCTTGTGGTCCTGCAGAGTGGTGCTAGCAGCAGAGAGGCAAAAAGAGCGACTGCTTACCTGATAAAGTGTTTTTTTCCTGCTACTACCTGTGCGACTGTCCGATCTAGCTGAAAATCAAGTATTTCTGCTCATTTACCTGTTTTGAACTGTTTAAAGTTGTTTTTCCACCTGCACTTTTAAAGATTGTCCTGTTTGTTGCATTTACCTGTTGAGGCTACACACTCAAGTGTGCTAGCCTGTGTTACATATTTATTGCATTTTTCTGCTGTTTGCTTACAAAAAAAGAAAAAACAAAACAAAAAAATGATCCTTGTTTCCCTCCTTTCCTGACCTAGAGTAGTCCAAATACAGGCTTTGCTGTATTCTGGTCTTTTGGAAAGTTCCTGTGTTGCCCATTTCCTTTCTTGGATAAGAGGAGGCTTCTTTGTTCACCAGTGGGAGTGGGGAGCTTAGAGCAGCCTATCTATCCCTGGAGGAGTGTTCCCAGCACAAGAATCTGGTAGTCTATTGGCCGTTTTGGGCCAATTTCTAGCTCTTTCAAGTCCCCCTGTATAAAACCCGCTTTGGCCCGGCTTTGCGTGATTCTGCGCATAGCGCAACATTGGGCAGCGCCGCTTAATTGGGTTTAAACCATTCTCCACTCCACAAAGTCTGCTCTTCACTTTTTCCCTTAAAACTGCTCTATCTCTCAAAATAAACACCCTGTTCCTAATCTAAAGCCTGGCACTTGCTCACTAAAGCAATTATATAAGTCAGCACTAAAAAACTGAAAGCACTACATCCTCACAAACTCCCCTTGAGTACCTTGTTCCCCATTGGCCCTTTTTTCATTTATAAAGGAGTTCCCTATACTATTCTAGCATGTCCAAAGGTCAGTTGTCAATCTCCTCTCCAGTCCAGCTGGTGAATCTAGGAATCTTGAGGCAATGTTACAACTGCCTCATGTACACAGACAACCCTCTCCTCCTTCCAAGTTCCAACATATGTGACAGATGCAACCATATAGCCAAACTGGAGGCTAAACTCTCTCAACTCAGTACTGGCATAACCAGTTAGGAGGAGAAGGTAACCACACGCACTAAAATTCCAGTCTCAAATAGACCTACCACAACAGCAAACCAAACACATAAACACACAAAAACATACTCAGAGGCTCTAAATAAAAATCTGCCTAAGCAGCAGAGACCTCCAAAGCAGACATCCAAGCAACCGCTACCCCAAAACAAAACACGTGCAACACATAGTTCACAAAGCCAGTGTGCCAAACAGTCACAGCCCTTAAGACTAAACAACACACCTGATACACTTGTAATAGGTGATTCTATCATCAGGCACACTGACGTCCCACTCACCAGGCTGAACAAGGAGAAGGTCATGGTGAGCTGCCTGTCGGGTGCTGGGATCCGCCACATAACACAAGCACTCAGGTCACTCCAAGGCAAGTACAAATATAACTCAGTCATTGTCCATGTTGGTGTGAATGACCTGAGACGTACCTCCCTGGACTACATGAAAAGAGACATAGAGGACCTCTCTGAGCATGTAGCCCAGGCCGGTATGACCCTAACCTTGAGTAGCATCCTACCCTCACCAAGAATGATGCTACAATATGAAGACAAGATGATCAATTTCAACAATTGGCTTAAGTATTGGTGTCATTCAAAGGGGATCCAATGCCTGTCAGCCTGGGATGACACGCTCGACAAGCCACGTTGCTTTGGTAGGGAAGGCTTGCACCTGTCATCCCTGGGCTTTTGGATATTGGCAAAGGCTCTTGCCACCCCCATAGTGCCTTTTTTAGGCAAAGCTCAAAAGACAAACCCACCTCCATAGGTATCACAAGGGAAAAGAAACTAAGGGTAATGCTACTCAATGCCAGAAGTGTAAACCTCAAGATGCACGCACTCGAAACTCTCCTCAGCATGGAGAACATTGATATCTGTGCAGTAACAGAAACCTGGTTCAAGGCTCCCAAGAGCACCCCAGCACTACCAGGTTATACCTCATACCATACTTTTCGGCCCCAAAACTCAGAATGAACCACAAAAGGAGGGGGAGTATCAATATTTGTCAAAAATACCCACACCTCCAGGTTGGTGGCACAGCACGAAGCATCGGAAACTATCCATGTGCAACTAACAGTGGGTAAAACTGCCTTCCAGTTTATAGCCTGCTACAGACCACCCTCCCAAACCCAGGAACCCCACTCGACCTTCCTGAGAACACTGGAAAATATGAAGGTTTCCCCAAACACCATTATATTGGGCGACTTCAACTACCCAAACATAGACTGGGAGCATTACTCTAGCTCCAACACCCTAGCCCAATAGTTCCTAGAATTTATAAACTCAAATGCTATGGAACAACTTGTCACCACTCCTATAAGAGGGGAAAACATACTGGACCTGATCATCACCAACATGGGGACTCTATGCTCCAGACCAGAAGTGTATCCCTCACTGGTAAGATCAGACCATAAATTAATCTCACTGGATATCCACATCCCGACCCCACCCCCTGCCCAGAAAACCACAGTGAAAAACTTCGCTAAAGCAAACTTCACACTCCTCAAAACCGAGGTGGAATCCTTCAAAGCCCCCGGGCCTGTGGAAAATATGGCCCAGACTGCAGAATTCTTTATAAACGCATTCTATGAACACCTTCAGGAATGCATGGATCATGCAATCCCAAATAAAACCAAGACCCAATCCTGCAAAGGCAGGCGTCCTGTCTGGTGGACCCCAGCCATAAACAAACTATACAATAGAAGGAGGAAGCTACTGCATGATAGAGCAAAATCTCTAAAAGGGAAGGCATCTCTGATCAGTATTAGCAAAAAACTATGGGCACTCATAAAATCATCTAAGGCCAGCTTCGAGAGAAAAATTGCACAAGACACTAAAGATAATCACAAAGCTTTCTTTAGTTATGTTAGGAACCTGGGTGGAAACTCCCAGATATGCTCAGAGTTAGTCCAAAATGACAAAAAATACACTGAACCCACAGACATTGCCAACATCCTGGCTGACAGGTTCAGCGCAAACTTCCCCTCCCCCCAAAAGAGCAATTATCTATCCCAGCAGAGTGCTGCCCCCCTGATATCTCAGATGCTCAGGTGAGAGCCGCCCTCTCCAAAGCAAAAAACACAGCATCAATGGGACCAGATGGTGTCCTGGGCTGTGTCCTACATGAATTCCAAGAAGAGCTGAACCCTAACATAAAGCTACTGTTCAATCTCAGCCTTACTACAGGATATGTACCCAAAGAATGGCATACAGCAACAGTGGTCCCTCTCCACAAAGGTGGTGCCTCAATGGATCCTGGAAACTGTCGCCCCACTCAAACACAGCCAATAAGGCAAAACAACATACCCAACACACTAGTCATAGGTGACTCTATAGTCAGGCACACTGATGTCCCACTCACCAGGCTAAACAAGGAGAAGGTTACTGTCAGCTGCCTGTCGGGTGCCAGGATCCGAATCCGCCACATAACCCACTCACTCAGGTCACTCCACAACAAGTACAAATATAACTCTGTCATTGTCCATGCTGGTGTGAATGACCTGAGATGTACCTCCCTGGACTACATGAAAAGAGACAGGCAGGTATGACCCTAGCCCAGAGTAGCATTCTGCCATTGCCCAGAATGATACTGCAGTACAAGGACAAATGATTGATTTCAACAATTGGCTAAGCTTCTGGTGTCATTCAAAGTGGATCCAGTATCTGTCTGCTTGTGATGACATGGTCGACAGACCACGATGCTTTGCCACAGATGGCCTGCACTTGTTGCCCCTAGGATTCCGGATACTGGCTAAGGGTCTTGCTGCCCCTATAGTGCCTTTTTTAGGCAGGGTTCAAGTAACAAATTCACCACCGTAACAGGAACAGGTAAGCAAAAACTGAGGGTAATGCTACTCAATGTTATAAGTCTAAATTTCAAAATGCACTCACTCGAGGCACTCCTTAAAATGGAGAATATCGATATCTGTGCAGTGACTGAGACCTGATTCAAGGCTCCAGAGAGCACCCCTGCACTACCAGGCTATAACTCATACCACACTATTCGGCCATCTAACCTGGACCGAAACACCAAAGGTGGGGGTGTGTCCATATTCATTAAGGATATCCACATCTCCAGGCTAGTTGCTCAGCATAATGCATCCAAGGTTATCCAAGTGCAACTAACTCTTGGCAAAACTGCAATCCAAATTGTAGCTTGCTACAGATCCCCCACCATGCCCCAGGATTCCCACTCCTCTTTTCTTGATGTACTGGAAAATATTAGGGTTCAACCAAACACCCTAATAATGGGCGACTTCAACTACCCCACCATTAACTGGGAAAACTACTCATGTAGTAACTCCTTAGTGCAACGCTTTCTGGAATTCATAAACTCCAATGCCCTAGATCAACTTATGCACACCCCCACCAGGGGCACCAATATCCTAGACATAGTCATTACCAACACGAGTGACCGGTGTTCCACACCTGAAGTCAACTGCTCGTTGGTCCGACCATAAGCTAATCATCCTTGATATCCACATCCCACCCCCACCCCCCATTAAGGAAACCACAGTAAGAAATTTCTCTAAAGCCAACTTCATGCTTCTTAAGACAGAAGTAGTGAACTTCATGACACCCATGTAGATGGACAATACAGTTACAACTGCTGAATCCTACACAAATGCGCTCTATAAGCACCTACATGAGAGCATGGATCATGCTATCCCAAACAGAACCAAGACACTATCCTCCAAAAAAGGGAAGCCAATCTGGTGGTTCCCCTGCCATAAACAAACTGTACAACAGAAGGAAGAAACTGTTGCAAAAGAGAGTAAAATCCCATGAGTGGAAGAGCTCCCTGGTCAGCCTCAGTAAGAAGCTGAGATCCCTTATAAGATCCTCCAAAGCTAGCTACGAAAATAAAATTGCCACTAATTCCAAGGACAACCACAAAGCATTCTATAGCTATGTCAAGAATCTCAATGGCAACACCCAGATCTGCTCTGAGTTACAGCACAAAGGCATGAAAATTACAGAACCAACTGATATTGCCAACATCCTGGCAGATAGGTTCAGTGCTAACTTTACCCCCCCTCACCCCCTAAAGGGCCCAAATCTATACAGGAAGAATGCAGAGTCCCTGTAATCATAATTATGCAGGTGAAAGCTGCACTCTCTAAAGCCAGAAACACAGCATCCATGGGACTGGACAACATCCCAGGCTGCGTTTTACATGAACTTCAGAATGAACTGGCTCCCCACTTAAGCACCATGTTCAATAATAGCCTCACATCAGGCTTTGTGCCCACTGAATGGTGCACAGCAACAGTTATCCCACTCCACAAAGGGGGAGCCACCACTGATCCCGGGAACTATAGACCTATTAGCCTGACGAGCCTGGTCTGCAAAGCCATGGAACGTATCATCATGGAACTCATAAACAAAGACATTGGTAACCTCCAAACTCAGTTCGGGTTTGTGAAAGGCAGATCATGCCTCCTGAACCTAATCGACTTCTTTGAGGCAGTCACCAAAGCCGTAGATGAGGGTAAAGTGGTTCACACAGCCTATCTTGACCTCGCCAAGGCTTTCAACACCATCCCCCATTCTGGAATTATAGCTAAACTCAATAATCTAGGCATAAATCCCTATGTCACAAGATGGGTTGCCAACTGGCTCACTGACAGAACCCACACTGTAAAAGTTGCAGACTCCAAATCTGACCTCAAACCATTGACAAGTGGTGTACCACAGGGTTCCGTCCTGGGACCGCTCCTGTTTGGTATCTACTTCTCTGAAGTACAGGATAACACAGAAGGCCTCTGGCTAATGAAGTTCGCAGATGACTGCAAACTAGGAGCCATAGTCAAGTCCCCAAATGATGTGAACATCCTACAGAAGGGCCTCTCTGAGACAGATGCATGGTGTCAGAGCCATGGCCTCAAGCTCAGTGCCAAAATGTGCAGTGTCATCCCCTTTGGTAAAAACTCTGTACCCATGAACTACCACATAGGCAGCAATCTACTTAACACCGAATGCGTGATAAGAGACCTTGGGACCCAGGTGGACAGTAGTCTCTCCTTTGATAGTCACATCGCCACAGTAGTCAGGAAGTCCTTCTAAGTGGCACACCTCATCATAAAAGGGTTCTCGTCCGGGAAAAAAGAGGTCATCGTTACCCTCTACTCATCACTCATTAGACCCATTATAGAGTACAATGCCCCTTTTGGAATGTACCTCACAAGACATCTGCAGCAGCTGGAAAGGCCACAGAAGTACCTCACAAAGAGGATTACTGGACTCAAACAAATGCCCTACACTGACCGCCTCAAAAAACTCCAGCTGTACTCTGTAGCATATCGCCTACTCAGAGGTGATCTGTGCCTAACATATAAAGCTATGTCAAACCCAGAGCTGTTGGGCATGCTACACCTAAAGAAATCCCAATCCCTCTGAGCTACATGCTCTAGGGACCTAAACCTTGTCACCACAATAAACAGGACATGCTGGAGGGATAGATTCCTATCCCAGAGACTTCTCATACTCTGGAACAGGCTACCCATCTATATCAAGCAAAGTTCTTCATTAGCACTCTTCAAGAAAAATCTTGATGAGTGGATGGGAAATAGGAAATACACCCCGGGGATCACTTCTGTGTCTCTGCTCATCAGTGGCACAGGAAAATAACTTTCTTGGGTGGCGTAAGCCAGGGAACCTTGTTGGCTAGGCTAGCACAGGCCCTTGGACTGATAGCCTAGTACCTACCTATGAACCAACGAACCTATGAACCTTAAACCTGGTTGATGTCTTTGAAACAGTCACCAAGGCCATTGACAAGGAGAAGGTGGTCCACACAGCCTACCTGGACCTCGCAAAAGCCTTCGATACAATACCCCACTCGGGCATCATAGATAAGCTATCCAGCTTAAATATAAACCCCTATGTCACTAGATGGGTTGCAAACTGGCTCAAGGACAGAACCCACATGGTCAGAATTGCTGGAGCCATGTCAGACTCCAAACCAGTTACAAGTGGCATCCCACAAGGCTCAGTCCTGGGACCCCTCTTGTTCGGCATATATTTCTCAGAGGTACTGGCCAACACGGGAGGACTGTGGCTGACCAAGTTCGCAGATGACTGCAAACTGGGCGCCATAATCGACTCTCCAGCTGACACAAGCATCCTCCAAAAGGGTCTCATAGAAACAGATAACTGGTGCCAGAGCCATGGCCTCAAGCTAAACGCCAAAAAGTGTATAGTCATCCCCTTTGGCAAAAACAAAGTGCCTACAAATTACCACATAGGTGGTAATCCATTAAGTACAGAAGAAGTAATTAGGGACCTGGGGACCCAAGTTGATAGCAATCTCTCATTTGACAACCACGTGGCCAAAGTTGTTAGAAAAACCTTCTATATAGCCCACCTAATCATGAAGGGATTCACATCTAGATCAAGGGAGGTCATTGTGCCTCTTTACTCATCCCTCGTCAGGCCCATAATTGAATGCAATGCCTCTTTTAGGATGTACCTTACCCGACACCTGCAGCAACTGGAAAGACCCCAAAAGTACCTCACCAAGAGGATCAAAGGGCTCAAACAGATGCCATATGCTGCCCGGTTAAAGAAACTCCAGCTCTACTTGGTTGCATACCACCTGCTTAGAGGCAATCTGTGCCTGACGTATAAAGTTATGTCCAACCCAGAATTAATGGACATACTGCACCTCAGAAAATCCAAATCCCATCGAGCTACACGCTCGAGGGACTTGAACCTCAGCACTGAAATAAATAGGACATGCTGGAGGGACAGATTCATAATCCAGAGGCTCCCTTCACTCTGGAATAGAATCCCAGTCCAAGTTAGACAGAGTCCCTCACTGACTCTCTTCAAAAGAAATCTTGACGAGTGGATGGGAGAGCGTAGGTTTACCCCGGGTATCACTTCTGTGTCACTGCTAAACAGAGGCACAGTAAACTAACCTCGTAAAAGGGCATAGTAAAACATTTAAAATGGGTGGCGAAAGCCAAACACACTCTGGCTAAGCTTACAAATGCCCTAGGGCAGATTGCGTAGTATGAACCTATGAACCTATAATCTTCTAAATCCAGTCTATGGTTCATTCCCAATGTTCTCCCAGTTCAACTCTTGTACTTTTTTCTGTCTTGCAAGCATTTCCATTGAAATATTGGAAAATATTTCACTGGCACAGTCTCTCTGTAGGCTTTATTAGCAGAAAAAACAAGTAGCAGAACCTCATTTTGTTTCATATTTCATTTTTTTGTTTGGACAAACATTTGTATTTCCTCCTTAGCATGTTCTACATCAAAAATTTTTTGTCTCTCCAGGAAGGAATATTCTGAAAATAGCTGGGTATAGCAGCTTGAATATAGAGGTATACTTACAGTATCTAAATTTTTAGTCATTTGTATTCTGTTGAATAATGATATAATTAGATACATTGTTTAATTAGTAGTGAGTATTTAAGGGTTGTGTTGTGTTACATTGATTTGTTCTGATGAAGTCCCTGAGGTGAGGGATGAAAGTGTTTAACCTTGGTCTTAAGGAATAAAGTTTATTTTTTGTAGTCCTTCCTGTGTTCATTTGTGTGAGTCTCCACCTTGGTTACTTAGTTTGAGGAGAAGAGGAGCTTTGGTTGAATAGCAACTTGAACCTCATGCCTGCTTCTTGACATTTCCTGATTAATGGAATAAATTTGCTCCTCTTCTGCCTGGTGTGCAATCAGTAATCATTCTCCACAAACACTCTGCTGTCTCCCAGTTTTAGTACTTTGTCCTTCTGCCACAGTTTTTGTCAGAATCAACTCCTTCAGCTGGTAGGATTGCTTCTTTACTTGTTAAAGGTCTAGATTGCTTTCAAATAGCTAGGTTCGGAGGATATACACTTTCAATTAACAACTCCTGGTGTGGAATACCAGGCCAGTTGCTTATTTGTGCTTTCATAAAATTAATACAGTCTATTCTGTTTTACCTCACCATTTCTTTTGCTCCACGTTTTAAGTGAAAGAGCCCCTGCACTTCAGTAAAAGACAGACGTGAAACTTGAACTTCACATTTACTTACACTAGCAAACTGCAACTCCTGAATAACGGTGTCTACAGGATTGCAATTGGAAAACACAACAAAAATTGTTTCTCCCAGCAATTAATCAGATTGAACTTCACATTTACCTACACTAACAAACTACAGCTCCTGAATAATGGTGTCTACAGGATTGCAATTGGAAAACACAACAAAAATTGTTTTTCCCAGCAATTAATCAGAGTAGGTTACACACACAAAAGACATTTGTTAAGCTTTCTCTTACAGTGCTGTGTAATTAAGCAAGTCACCATTTTGGTCAGCCATAAGGCTCTTTTCTACTTGAGTGTTTGCCTCCTTCCCCTGTAACTAAAGTACACTGACTCTTACATTTGTCTCTTTGACCCTAATTTTTACAGGTATAATTTATACCTTTCTGGCTTTCTAACACTCAAGACATAGATTCATTTTGAATGTTTTACTTACTTGTCTGACATTTGAACAAGTAACCCTTGTAATAATCCTCAGAATTGTATACTGTTGGTCTATCTTTCCTGCTAAACATAAGTAAAAATTAAAGTGCTGAGTGCAAGTAACATTATAGTGCTGAGTGCAGATTATAGGTCCTTACATTCAACTTACCTCTGGTGTGGTGTCAGTCAGTCAAGGTATTCCTCTAACCACTCCTACTGCCTCCCCCCCTTTCTTCATACAGGTTAAACTGCTACAACTTAGTACAGGCATTGGTTCATTCCTGCTCCGCTTGCCCTCGCTTCGCTCGGGCTTGCTTCACACCCCTCCCTTGCCCTAAATTCCTCCCACCCCTGGTGCTGCTATATTTATTGGTACTAGACCACTCCCCTACCTTTTTAAACCACTCAGTAACAACCTGTCACTCAACAGCACCACTCTAAACCTGATACAACCAGTCCTCCAACTCTACTATTCCTTTTGCCAAAGTGTCAAATACCATTCAGTAGGTATGCTATCACCCAAAATAGTCTTATTAACTCTACTTCTACCCCTTTTACTCATCCCATATCTCCTAACAGCCTACAAATATCAGGATCACCCAGGTTTCCACTACCCTAAATTCCAAACATCCATCCCATCTACAACAGATAATAATGCACCCTTACTCACTCCCCTCATGCTTACCTCCTTAACCCCTAAATACTGCCATCTTACTAAACCTAGTTACATTAGTCATAAAACTAGACACTATTACAAAACTTTATTCAAAATCTTAAAACTCATACTCAGGATACACTACAACCTTACAAAGGATGGCGACATCCACCCAAACCCTGGTCCATCCCACCTGTTGGCCCTAATCCCCCTACTATATCCCCTACCTCCATAGCTCCAACAAATAGACCTCCTAGCTCACTGCGGTCCTGCCATCCAAACATTAAGAGCATAAATAACAAAACTCAGCACCTGCATGCCCTCTTAGTTGTTCATTCCCCAGATATATTATGCCTAACAGAAATGTGGCTGAAGCCTGCCACCAAGGACCATGAGATAGTATGTTTCGACTAGACCATACCACCAGAAAAGGTGGTGGGGTAGCCATACTTTACAAGTCTACCCTATCTGTCAGCATAGACACCCAACAACCACCCCAGTTCAATAATGCTGAAATTCTTATCTCAAAAACAAAAATGTAAACATTGTCTGTGTTTACATTCCCTCAGGGAAGGAACACAGAAACCTAAGAAGACTTCTTATATTGATTATCCAATAACCACCCCCAAGAAGCAATTGTTTTTGGGGATTTCAACATTGACTGGAACACTTGCTCTTGTGAAACCCCCACAACCCACATAAACCTCTATGGATTTACTCAAATCATAACCTCCCCCCTACCAGGACAGGAAAACTCAATAACAAGGAAAGTACCCTAGACTGGATACTTGTCAATACCCATCGTCAATCCTATAAATCAGGCACTTTGCCTGATGACCTAAGTGATCAACGTCTCACCTATGTAATCAAGCTCAAAGTATACTGCTCTTACCAACCCACCTATAGAACATTAAGAAACAACAAGAATTTTATTCTCACCAAGTTTCAAAATGAACTTAAGGCGTGCAACTGGTCAGTGCTAAAAAGTCTCCCCCTAGATGAAGCAGTAGCATAATTTAACACCAAATTCCTTGCTATTCTTAACTCCCATGCTCCCAGCTGCTCTATTAGAACCAAAGTTAATATTGCACCATGGCTTTCTAAAGATACCAAAACCAAAATTTCATTCAGAAACAAAGCATGGGCCACCTACAGAAAAACAAAAGCCCCACTTGATCAATTAAGATTCAGACAACTAAGGAATGACACCAAAAAATCCATAACCTTAGACAAAAAGAACCACTACTACCATCATCTGCAAAAACACCAAAACAAACCTCAAAAGTTCTGGGCAGGAATAAACAAACTACTCCACCCAGGCTAAACCGCCACTCCACCCCCCCTCAGCTTCCCAACAAAAATCCCCAGTAGACATTGCTAATAACTTCAACAGCTTCTTCACAGAGACTATCCCGTCTCTAGCCAGTCAACTCTCTCCCAATGGCTCTAATTCTAATGTAGCCACACCCAGTACCCAATCATACTTTACCTTCCAACCTGTTCCTACTCAACTTATTCATGCCCTAATTAAGAAACTAAGACCCACCACCCTGGCTGCTGACCTCCTCCCAGCAGACTATCTGCAAAAGGTTGCTGACACCATAGCCTACCCCATCTCTATCTTGATCAACAAAGCTATATCTGAAGCTACTGTACCCATTATATGTAAAATCTCCCATGTCATACCTCTCCATAAAGGAGGTAGTTCCACTGAACTGTCAAACTTTAGACCCATACCTATTCTGTTACCTCTAGCTAAAATTATGGAGAAGTGTGTACACATACAGCTCATGCACTACCTCACACACAACAAACTGTTGTTCAGGTTTCAGCATGGCTTTAAGCCACACCACAGTACTACTTCTGCCCTCCTCTCTTTCTCTAACATCATTAACCACAATTGCAATAATAACAATCTATCCTCAGCACTCTTTCTAGGTCTGTCCAAGGCTTTTGACATGGTTGACCACAAAATGCTTATAAATACTTTGAAGGCCTTCTCCTTAAACAACCATGCACTCCAGTGGTTTCAATCCTACCTGCAGGGCAGGCAACAGGCAGGTGTATGGCAAGACAAGCTATCATCTCACCTACTCATCACATTAGGAGTCCCTCAGGGCTCGATACTAGGATCCCTACCCCTTCTTTTCTCCATCTTTATCAATGACCTTCATTCACATTAACCCAAATTACCTTCAATGCAGTGGAAAAATGGCTCTCCAATCAACATCTGATCCTAAACCCCAACAAAACTAAGTTGCTCCTCTTCTCGCCCACATGCAGGACCCCCCTGCCAGCCTTCAACATAACTGCTAACAATGGCACTATCATCTCCCCAGAAGCCCAAACTAATCTACTGGGTGTCATAGTTGATAACAACCTGAAGGTTAATGTGCATATCAATCAAACTATCAAAACCATTAATAAAAAACTTGGCTCTCTTTACAGAATCAAAACTTTCCTTACCCCACTTGCTAGAACTGCAATTGCCCGTTCCCATCTGCTATCAGCTCTTCTCTATGCTTCACCTCTATTCTCCAACTTAAACAAAACAGATCTTAATAAACTATCATCCACATTGCCAGATTTGCTACTGACACAGCCTACCAGACACACCACTGTCACAACCTAAATCGCCTAGCATGGCTTGAACTGCCAAGCCTACTGCAGTTCAACCAGCTAATAGTGGCACATAAAGTCCTTTACCAACCAGAAAATACACCTACACTAAAAAATATTATCAGCCCCTACACCAGCACCCGGCCACTGCGATCCTCCACTAGACTCCTAGTTCAAACATACAATTCTAACTACTCAGCTGGGGACTCTCTGTTTGCCAACTCTGTTGGAAAAATATGGAACAGACTCCCAGCTGACTTGACCTTAGAACCCTCACTAATTCAATTCAAAAACAAACTCAAGAAATATTTCAAAACTCATTGGCTATGTCCTTGCACTAACCCCGACTAGTGACCTCTCTATTTCTTAGGTGCCTTACCTTCAACTACTTCTAACTTTTTTTCTACCACTCCATTTCAGGAAGGGTCAATTGTATAACTGCTGCTCAGTGTGTCTTAAACCTGAATGTAATGTTATGTATGTTTAACTTTGAAAGTAATGTTATGTTTTGTAAAGTGTTTTATAATAAGTGTTATATGTGCTAAATGCTGGTATTGCTTATGACTGTAATCTGCTTGAAATTAGCATTTACCAAATGTTCAATGTGTATTATTATCTTGGAGCTTTTCTCCCTGGGCCTCCGCTGAAAATGGACATGTATCCAGTAGGACCATCCCGATCAACAAATCTATATAAATAAAAATGTAAATGTTCGTTTGTTCAAAATCTTAAATCTCCGAAAGTTCTTCACCGATTGCTTTGAAATTTTCACACAATGTTGCATTTGAATATGCGCGTGTTTTTATATACCTACTATTATATAGATGTCATACGTTGCATTCGAATACACGCGTGTTTTTATATACCTACTATGGATTCTATATATTTGTATACAAATATGCAATTTTATGTTTTTGTTATAACTTTCTTCTTTTTCAGTGCAATCGATCTGCTTTAGTTCATCCAAATAATGCCTCACAGAAGATCAAACTTAGGTCATCGTACTCGCGGAGCGGAAGCAGTGCGACGAGTAATTGCAAATCAAACTGAGGAAGAACGGGCAGTGAATGAGCAAAACAGACAAAGAATGGTTCAAATACATGCCGAGGAAGCAGCAGAGCAACATGCAGCCAGACTTGAGGATGCACGGTTGCGAGCACGTCGATCGCGTTCTGCAGCTTCAGATCTGCTTCGTTCTCCTCGATCGACACCAGCGGACTAAATAAATCTTGCCTGAAATACTCTACTTTGTGGCGACACATAAAGACGTTAAGTTTAACTACAAATATGTGTGTCCAGCTGCAAAACGATCGATCAGCTGAGATATTCTCACATCAATTGCTGGAAATTGGGAACGGAAAGGTGCCGGTTGATCTGACCTCAGGACGAATTTCATTGCCTCATAACTTCTGCAATTTAGTGACGTCAAAAGAAGAATTGGTTGAAAAAGTATTTCCCAATATTCAAACCAATTATAAGAATCATGACTGGCTGACTGAATGAGCTATTCTTACGGCCAAGAACAAAGACGTCTACGAACTTAACAATATTATTCAGTCTAACATTCAAAGCGAGGCAGTCACATACAAGTCCATCGACACTGTTGTGAAAGCAGATGAAGCTGTTAATTATCCAACAGAATTTTTGAATTCACTCGATCTGCCAGGGATGCCACTGCACGTACTGCAATTGAAAATCGGCGTGCCAATTATCATGTTGCGATATATCAACCAGCCAAAGCTTTGCAACGGCACGCGTCTCGCAGTAAAAAAGTTAACGTCATAGAAGCAGCAATCTTGACAGGACCTTTCAAAGGTGAAGATGTCCTCATTCCTCGCATTCCTATAATTCCAACGGATATGCCATTTCAATTTAAGAGATTGCAATTCCAAATTTGATTGGCGTTTGCAATCTCCATCAACAAAGCTCAGGGCCAATCTTTAGAATTGTGCGGTTTAGATCTACACACGGATTGCTTCTCACATGGACAATTATATGTTGCGTGTTCTAGCATCGGCAAACCACACAATCTCTATATCTGCACAGACAATGGAACAACAAAAAATATTGTATACCCACAAGATTTGAGAAATTAAACATATTAGTAACGTGCGCTTTCTCTTTTCTTTCTTTTCCATTTAACCAGACTGAGCCACAGCAACGCATGGCCAGGTACAGCTAGTGTAAAATAAAAATAAATAAATAAATATTCCTTCCAGCATCTCTGGTTTCCCTGTGTGCTCTGTCCTCTAATTCTATTATTTCTGAAACATCTCTTCTTGAGTAGTTTCATATTCAGTCAGCCTTTTCTTCATTTCGACATCTGATTTTTGCAGGGTTATCACCTCATCTGAATATCTATTTAAAGGTACTTCCATTTTTTTCCATCCTTTTGTTATTTGAGTTGATATACTCCTTTGGTGTTTTGTTTATTTTAATCAGCGCTGAGTACATTCAACATATTTTTTACTCTAGATTACTGGAAATTGCACTGCTGAACAGCTGCAGAATTTTTCCTAGTCAGTGTTTTTTTCCTCACATTTTGTGATTGTTTTTTTTTCAGGTTGTCTGAATTCCTTTTTGCTGGCATCCAGGCAGTGTACTTAATAGCCTGTTAATGAAATTATTTATTTTATTTTACATTTGTTTACCGGGCTAGTCTAACTGGATACATGTCCATTTTCAGTAGAGGCCAGGGGAGATAAGCTCCTAGGTAAGACAATGAATTTAACACAATTCTATCTACGGATATAGAAGACAAATAAATTCTATTTACAGTGCCAATTACAGGTTATCATAGTAAAAAATTAACAGTGTAGAATACAGGCATAACAAAGGATGCAGTTAAAATCCCAAAATTTACAGTGTAGAATACAGTCATAGCAAATGAAAGTAATATAGATTAGGTGTTCTAGAGATAGTTAGTAGAACTAGTTTTATAAGGAAGAAGTTTCTTTAGATGAGTAGATGGAATGGGAAGACCAGAGTATTTAGTGACACTTGAGCTAGTCAGGTTTAGAGCATGGGCATAACCAGTGAGTTTTAAGATGCACTTTCAGATTGTTTTTGAAACAGGAAAGTGAGGGAAGTGTGGAGAGTTTGTTTGGTAGGAGATTCCAGGCTTTTCCAACTATATTAGAAAAAAGTGAGTCACCAGCCTTGTTGTTTGTTTTAGTAGTATGTGTTAGAAGTTTCTGAGAAGACTTTAAGGATTCTAGGTTTTTATAGGGAGTGATTAGTGTGGAAAGAATAGGTGTTTTGGAAGGTGTGTAAAGGGTTTTGAGCTATAGTTAGTTGATGGTATTTAATTAGATTTTGTAGTTCAAGCCATCCTAGCTGTTTTAAATTAAGGCAGTGATGGGTTATAAATGGGTTACCTGTTGCAAATCTGGCGATGTTATTGTAGGACATTTCCAGTTTGCTGAGATTATTTTTAGATAGCTTAGTAAAAATAGGTGAGGTAATTTACCCAAAGTTATGAGTTTAGTGGCTCTGTCTCCTGAGTTTCAGTTTTCACACTGGGAAAGCTGAAATTAAGCTGTTACTCAAAGTAATTCCAAACCCCTGCTTCATCTTGGGTTACCAGTAGTGCAGGTATCTTACCTCCATGCCATCAGAACACATCTTCAGATTATCTTTCCAAAATGAAAAGTACAGTCATTCACATCACCATCCAGAAACAACCTTTACAGCTGCCATCTCAAAGTCACTTGTGACAGCTACCAGGCTCCTTCTGCCTCTCCTATTTTCAGTAGGCATTTAAGCATGGCAATTTAGGTAGTTTTGCTTTTAAAGGACATCATACAATAGGTAAGAATCAGTATCTTTAGATTCCTTTCCTGCTCAATAAGGTCATACAGAGAGTACAGTTGCTGTGTAATCACACTCATAGTAGGGATAGTCTCATTCATGATTAAGAACTCAGAGTTGTTAATATCCAAACTATCACCATGACAATGAGCACCAATATTACTATATCTTCATTCTCAACCTAGAAGTCATGGTGCAAGATATCTTCCATCCATAGAGAGTAGTGGGCTGAGGGCTTCCTATTGAAATGTCGGCACTCAAAATGCCAAGTTCCAACAAGTCAGAAAAAAAAAGTTGAAAGACACAAAAGAAGAACAAATCTTAAAAATTCTTTTTGCAACAGGAACATAAGAATCACCCCCCAAACTTATATATGCCAACTCTGAGATCACCATACCTCAGAGAAAAGGGAATATTGTGAGAAATGGCATCTTGGGCTTAGTACATGTAATTTCATTCATTCTGACATTCAGTTTCAAATGGTTACTGGGCTGAGTCAAACTCCTTGCAAAGTGGGTAGAGGGCATAGCTAAACTCCTTACATAGTGGGTAGAGGGCTGGACCAAACTCCTTACATAGTGGGTAGTGGGTAGTGAGCTGGGTAACACTCCTTACATAGTGGCTAATGGGCTGAGTCAAACTTCTTACATAGTGGGTAGTGGGCTGGCCAAACCCCTTACACAGGGGATAGTGGGCTGAGTTAAATCCCTTACATGGCACTTAATGTACTGATCGAAACACCTTAATCCTGCAGCTAGTGTCTAGTGCCAGTCTCAAGGTAAACTTCATCTTATGGGCAGTCCACTGGATGCATCATTCTTTTACTGACAGGTTTAAGATAGCATTCTCAGGTATGTGACTTTTCTTTTCTTGTCCTGGATGATCACACAGGGCTCTTCTCTGCCTGTAGTGGCCTGCTTGACTAGCTGATTCAGGGTGTATGACAACTCTCTGATGATTGTATTTGAGAAGGGGATGGTCATGATATGTAGACTTTCCAAATGATCCTTTGCAAGTGCTGATGTGATGGTTACCTTACCTTTAAACTTACTAAGTTGTTTGTCCTTATAGGAACTTTAGCTTTCATAAATGATCCTTATTATAGATGTAACTGCTAATAATATGAGGAGGGTGGCCTAATGGTTAAGGTGTTTGCTTTGCAAGCACAAGGTGCAGCGTTTGAGTCTCACAAGGGATAATTGGCTGGTCTTAAAATGTCTCGCAAGGGCAGTTAGCTTAGTAATAATCTATGAACCTATGAACCTAACTGCCTGGGCATTCCTTTCTGGGATGGGCTCGACAAGTAAATATCATTTAAGGTGCCTTTCAGCATGTCCACAGACATACCAGACCAGATGTGTGTGACATGCTTTCTCCTTCCTGAGTTTTTTCTCATTGTATATGTTTACAAGCTCTACATGGCCTTTTTATATCTTGCGTCATTTGCATCCATCTAGACATTGTCTCTTAAAGGGGCCCAATCTGCCTTGATGCTTGCATGTCTTTACATGTGATGTTTATTGCTTTCCTTACAGTGTACTTTCTTGGATGTTACACATGTGCCTTCCTTTGTACTACATATGCAGTATGCATTTTTTTTGGGGGGGGGGCACTGGCATGCTCCTCTGCTGTCTGCATTTCTTCTCCTATGTTTCCTTACCCCAACATCATTCTCAGATCACAAGTGTCACTCAGTTTTTATTGAACATGTATTTCTGAATAGTATTGCTTGTTACTGCTGGAAGTGGGAAGAGTTGCATGTTATTTGGTATTCTAGATTTTTGGCTGTATGTACCTACTTTTTAAAGGCCTTTGTATATATTTTCAATGTCTGCAGGTTGAAAGGTATGCCACTGAGGATTTATAACTTTCTGCTGTAAAGAGTAAGCTTTCTAAGCTTGGAATAATGTTTCTCCCCCAAACATGCAGGGTTTTTCACTGTTCTGTCTTTCTGCAGTACAGCAGTTTAGACTTGAAGAAACTACCTGCGTCCCATCCATGGAAAGTTACATTTTCTCATTATACTTCTTTTAGAAGAATCATATTGTTATCACAGTTCCAAAGGTTTGCTATTAACATTATATCATGACTGACACATTCTTCCCACCAGGCAACACTGTTTCTCAGCTGTATAGTATTCCATATACGTTCTAAAAGAAAGGCAATATAATATTCTCTGAGGAGTGCATGTGATAGAGTAAGAAACCTTCTAAGTGCTTTTCCTAAATGCCAACATATCTCTATTGTGCCAAATGTGGATATTCTGTTTAACCCCAGTCAGTCACAGGAGGTTGCATTTAGCTTAATCAAGTATTGGGAACTAAAATATTTGTAAATGGGATCAAATGGCCATTGCTGTTCTATGCCTTTGGAGAGCTAATAAACCAAAATATCCTGATGTAAATGATTTGTTTAAAGTAAGTCCCTAACTCTGTGATCTATTATCCTAAACAAACATGCTAATATCAAACATTTTAAAAATGTATTAGACTAAGATTTCTTACAAAATGTAAATGCTTAGGTAATATTGTCATGTTTGCGGCAGATTTATGACTCATAGCAAACAGAAACAATTTTTCCTAATATTTAGTTTTCTTTCTAAATTCTTCCAACAATGGTGAGGGGTTAAGTTTTACTACTTTACTAATCTCTTGAGTTGGTAATTATGGCTAAATAGTTTAGTTACTTTGGTTGCCATGAAAAGGACTGTTGAACTCCTCCAATCTAACTGTGGAAGGATTTCTGTTCTTATTTAACTACTAGTCTGACACCTGTCAAAATCCTCTACCAAATTAACAAAATAATATAGAGATGCAACTGGCTCGGTAATTAAAACTAAACAGATTTGGTTCCAAATGTCTAATAGATATTATGTAACATTAAATATTTTTCTAAAAATAAATTAAATGTATGCTGCAATGCAAAATAAATGCTTGGTTCTAATACTAATACAATGATTTTTGATTTGTAAAGCAAAAATTAACTTGACAAGGTTTTGAATGTGACCTTTGGAGGAAATGTATCTTTCTAAAAAAGCAGAAACTGCAAGGCTAACTGTTAAAAGTTAATAAATAGAGTAATGCTTAAGAAAGCATGAAATATAGAATTGAAAGTAAATAGCTAAATGTCAGACATCTGCACAAATGAAACATGCTTAGTTAGGTTTTACTGTAAATTGTTATTGTGGGCTAAACATTACTGTAAATGGCATCCTGTTATAATAATAAGGAAGGAACTTTTCATAACAGGGACTTTTCATACAGGAATGAAGAAGAGAAACCAGCCATGCAAACCACAAGGACATTAAAAATAACATATGTTGCCCTTTGAAAAGTGTATATAAACTGGACATTATTTGCTCTTCTTCAGTGACGTCTTGATTGCGTGTTCATCAATCCTATTTGTGAGAAATAGAGACTTTTTCTAGCTGTATTATAATAGAATTGAAATAACTCTGGCTGTCTTAACTGCTTGGCAAGAATTTGTACTGATACAAATAAATAATAATGGATACAGTAGTACGTTGTCAGTCTGGTCAGTCCTGCCATCATAAAATTTAACAGTGGCGAGCCGCTGGCCATGACTTTCTATCTGTTACCAGCAGTTATTTTTCATAGGGCCCTACTTTCTACATCAGTTCAACAGATCAGCAGTTTTCAGTGCTTCGTTTTGGTGGACACAGAGTGACGCCGCCTTACCTGTCCTGCGACGGTCCACCTTTGATTCATCTGTTGAGGAAGGCCATCTTTTTCCAGAGTGACTTCAGCCTGATTACCTGTTCATCATCTGTGGAAAATATGGTAAATTCTTCACAGTTATAACATGGATGCCATTAAAGACATTAGCTTAAAATGCCCACATCCTGTACAGGTAGACGTAGATGATACACCTGACAAGGTCTGGTCTTATTTACAATCGTGGTTTCAATCTTCTATGTGAGACATAAAATGTAAATCTGGAATTTTTAACGCACAGAAATTAGATAAAAGTTGCATTTGTAAATTAATAAATGTCTGTTCTCAATATATTACCAAATCAAAGGTTATTCAAAAAGATTGCCCTTTATATGATAGCAAATTTCCACAAATCTGTCTGTGTTCTCACAACAATTTAGTATGTAAGATGTACAAAAAGTAGAAAGTACACTTTAGACACAGATAGTCAGCAAGGAAAATAGCATACTGTCTGTGTAATCAGAGATGTACCCAGCAAAACAGATCAAAACAAATTTGACTCCAATTAGGGGTGTGCCCCCCCAGTAACATTTCTGACCACTTTCAAACGCGAAAAGGATGGACGTCCATTAGCAGACGTATGGGTGGATGGGACATTATGGAAGGATGTTTTACTTGATACCGGGGCAGCAGTCTTGGTTACTAATAAACAGTTACCTGTAAATCCATTCAATAAATCCTATATTCAAGGTTTCAGTGGCAGTACATGCATGGCTATAGGTAGCAAACCAGTTAGAATATGTTTCACAGACAAAGGACCTCCAATGGAGGGTATATTTCTTATGAATTCCAGCTGTGGTACAACAGTCCTTGGGGTAGATATCCTAGGTAAATCGGGAATAGTAATTGACTTTACTAACAGGGTTTTGTGGTCCACCAGTGCAGATGATAGATCTAATACTGTTGAACAGTTCTCCTGTTTTGTGATACATGTATATAAGTGTAAAAAAGACATTGACAAAAGACAATCAGAAATGCAGGACAAATAGGAACAAATTAAATGGCAATTTCAGCCCTTGTGGGCTACGTCAAAGACAGATCGTGGCAAGTTAGAAGGACCAGTAAGTGTAGGTAGTCCTACTGATTACATGCCTCCCGTTCTGAAGCAATATCCAATTCCCAAAGAGGCAGAAGAGGACATGAAGAGGTGTATAGAAGAATGGGAATGGGCAGGCATAATACAAAAAGGTTACAGTCCCACAAATTCACCAATTTCGCCAGTGAAAAAGAAGACTGGCAGTTACAGATTAGTTATTGATTTACGTAAGGTTAATCAATTTACTACTCCTCGTGCACATCTGGTCCGGGGGTGCTGAAACTGACAGCGAGAATAAAACCTCAAAGTAAGTGGTTCACAGTTATTAATTTAGCTAATGGATTTTTTGCAGTCCCTTTACAAAAGAAAGATTGGCAACGGTTTGCTTTTACCTTTGACAATCAACAGTATGTGATGACGTGCTTGCCACAGGGTTTTCAAAATAGCCCTATGATCTTTCACCAAGTTGTGGGAGAAATTTAAAAACCTTTAGAGACAGATGACAGTGTCATTCATTACATTGATGACATTCCTATTCAGTCAGAAACAGTAAAACAGCATGAGAAAATTCTTAAAAAGTTCTAATTACTCTACAGGATACAGGATTTAAGGTTAACAAGTTTTTGGGAACAACTGTCCATCCCACTGGCAGATCCCCTTGTAAGGAGATAAAAGGAATTCTGGAACTGCCTCAATCACTGACAATTTCAGAATTGCATAAATTTCTAGGGATTATGAACTATAACAGAGACTTCATAGAAGATTACCAGCAGCTGCTGCACCCCTATATAAAATGTTAGTGGATCAAAAGGAGGAACCCCGGTTGAGATGTGGATGGAGG
Organism: Protopterus annectens; assembly: GCF_019279795.1. Classification (NCBI taxonomy): domain Eukaryota; kingdom Metazoa; phylum Chordata; order Ceratodontiformes; family Protopteridae; genus Protopterus; species Protopterus annectens. Next base: position 1,597,978,914 of record NC_056732.1, read on the forward strand.
GAAGAAGAGGTTTTTGAGCTTTTAAAGAAGAAATTGACACAGGCTACTGAACTGGTAGCATCTGATGAAAAGCAATGTTTCATCTTACAGGCAGTTATAGGGAATGAGTCTATTTTGGTAGTTCTCCTGCAATATTGGCCTCAGGAAAATGAGGGTAAAGTAGAAAGGACACTCTGAACAGTGACTTTCTAAAGTTGGAAGTTAACCCCAGTTGAAAATGGATATCATCCATGGATTCAACAACTGTTGGCCATATATTGGGGAATAAAAAAAAATGGAATATTTGACAGTTTTTTCAAAAATAATTGTGAAGGCACTACATCAGTCTATAAAGATTCATTTAAATTCTATGGAAATGAATAAAATCACAGAAGGGGTGAGTCAGACCATTTTTGCAAAATGTATGACTCTATTCAGTACCAAGAACGTACAAATACAGAAAGGGGATAAGTATCATCTGTCAGATCGTGTTAATTATAATGGAAATTCTCACAATTGTGTTCAGAGTTTAAAACGGACAGAAGTTTCACCATTGAATGCAAATTTCCAAAGTAGTTTACCCACAGTCTATGTATATGGGGAAAGGTTTTGGAAAGATGGCAAATATTTGACAGGATTTGCAGTAATCCCAGGAGATGGCCAAAAGCCTATCCTGAAGAAACTGCCAGGTTATATGTCAGCCCAAAGGGCAGAGTAAGAAGCAGTCAAATACATTTTACAGCATTTTGAACCTGTCAACATTTATAGTGACAGGGCCTATGTGGTAAATTCTTTACATTTACACATGGCAATTTGGGCCAGAAGGGGATTTGTCGACAGTGTTGGCAAACCCCTTAAATATGCTCCAGTATTACACGAGTTATGGGCATTACTTACCCAAAATGATTTACAGGGAAAGTTTAGTATTGTAAAAATCAAGGCACATCAAAGATGTAACACAGAAGAGGCTAGAGGAAATGCTTTGGCAGATGCCAATGTGAAACAAGCAGCTGAAACAGGTGAGTGGTTAGATCCACATGAGTGTTTTGAACATACAGACAAGGTAATGTCAGTTGAAACATCTACACCTGTAGAAATACAGGATTTGGCAACCCTTCAGAAAGTGAGAGTGGGATTCCCGAAGAATTAGACAGATGTATCTGGGAAGGGGATTCCAATCAATAAATTTTTGTCTACCCAATGCCAGATAGGAAGAAAATACCCTATCTCCCAGGAGATCTGGCCAAACAATGGGTCAAATGCAATCATAAAATTTTGGGCCACATAGGTACAAAAAAGTTATGGAGTATAGTTAATCAGAAGATGTGGACTCCATGTCTAAAAAAGCTGCGTAAGATAGTTTTAGAGGGATGTTTCATTTGTCTACAAACTAATGTCAGTATAAAAAAAACTAAATTGCATAGGGTGCCAGTGGCAGATGGGCCATCGTACACTATCCAGGTAGATTATGCAGGGCCTCTCCCAGTTGAAAAAAGGGGGATACAGATACCTATTAGTGGTGGTTTATGTGTTTTCAAAATGGGTAGAGGTAATTCCCATCTAAACCACTGCAGAGGCACTATGGAAAAACATTTTTGTTCACTGGGAATGGCCTTGAGTCATAGAATCAGATAATGGACCCCAGTTTACAAGTCAAATAATGTGGTATTTGTGCAAATTGCTGGGTATTCAGCACAGGTTTTATGCTCCATATCATCCACAATCCACCAGAATTGTTGAAAGGATGAACCAGACAATCAAAGAGAGACTAAAAAAGGAGTGTTTGGAAAAAGGCAAGGATTGGGTGAAATATTTGCCAGGGATTCCTTTAGGCATCAGGGCCACACCTAACATTAAGAGGGGAATTTCACCTTTTGAGGTGATGACAGGGAGAAAAATGCCCCTCACGCTTCCTTGTGATCCAGACACGGTAGATGACCGACCGTTATTGACAGCAGTAGACCACCAAAAATGGTTAAAAGACATACAGGGAGTATGTGACACTGTAGCTAGAGAACAGGCTTATCATCTGTGGAAGAGTGTACCAGCGCTTCCCACAGAAATGACATTGCAGTGTGGAGATGAAGTACTTATAAAAAATTTCCTGAAAGAAGGACCATGGGACAGTAATTAGCAGGGTCCCTATGAGGTGATAGAACAAATAGGACCATTAGTGTACAGAGTACAGAGAAAGTACAAATAAAAGTCTAATCCCAGAAAACAGGGAACATTCAAACAAAAGAAGCACATCATGTTGGTTCATAGAGATCAGTGTAAATTAATAAAAGTGAAAACAGAGTTAAAAAGTGATACTCTGTTAACAGTGTTAGTAAAATAAGTCTATTTGAATTTGTTTCTAGATGCTGACACATCCAGTGGGAAGGCAGCCAGAGGAGATGGAGGAAACTAGACCTTGCACATGAAAAAACTGCATGCTCTGGGTGTGTTTTATAATAATGTTCATGATATATATAGTTTATGTTTGGTATGTTATAGACATATATCAAAAGTTCAAAGCAGTTCAAATGAAAGATAGTAAAGATTTATATACAGAAAGTACATGGCTGAGGCCAGGTAAAATAATGCATGCAAATAACAAAACATGTTGTAACCAGGTAAGAGCAATTCAAAAATGAAGTACACATACAGGAAACATGTAAATAAGAAGGCTAAAAAGAAATCTCAAAAAAAAAAATCATAAAAATGTATATTTGTATACAGGTGGTGGTTCATGGTTAAGGCCGAGTAAACTTCCATGGTTGAGGCCAAGTAAAATAGTAAGCAAGACAAAGGTAATTCAGAAAAGAAATCTATCTACAAAACTAACAGTAAATAAAAAGACTGTGAAGAAAAAATGGGGGGAGATACTCCAATATAACAGATCACGAGAGCAGGGACACCATGATTGGGTACCTGATTTCAATACATTTTTGGCCATGCAAAATTTGTTTGCCAAGGTATATAATAAATCAAATTGTTGGGTTTGTAGCCACATTCCTTACAGAGGAAAAATGCCATTTCATGCAGTCCCTATAAATGTTACAAAACATGTTTGATGTTCAAAGAATCCTATAAAAATAGGATTGTAAAGCAATCAACCATAAAAGAACATTTACAGTTAATGAAAGCAGAAACAGGGATACTCTGTTTTCAAAAGAAAGGGACAGTCAGAGTTGGTATTAGTAATTGTAACTATTCCATTATTTTACACCAATTTTGTTCACGTAACAATCTTGAGTATCATGGAGGAAGTGATAAAATGAAAACAGTATGGGAGTCAACACATAACATTTCTTTAAGGAAGGGATGAAAGACTTTTTTAAAAGTAACACCACAACTAACTCAATGGACCAAAAGAATGTTACAGTTCTGGCAGAAGGGTTCTTTTTCATGTGTGGAAAGAATGCTTACAAATGGCTACCGATATGGTGGCAAATGTCCTGTTATATAGGTTATGCAGTTCCAATGATGAGAATTACTCACACATTACCAGAAGATGTGGTTAGAAATCACCGGAAGAAAAGGGAGGTTCCTGATAGTTTTTCCAAAATAGGGGAATGACTTAAAACAGCTGGACTTAGGAGATGGTGTTATTTCAGGAGCTGGGATCTTTCCCTGGTATGGTGCCACTAAGGCAATATGGGAATTACGGAAAGTTGCAAAGCTGCTGGATGTTTTAGCAAATGCAACTTATGGAGCTTTCTCAGACATACAACAAAAGATGGTAGCAATGAGGACAATGGTCCTCCAAAACAGAATGGCCTTGGATTACTTGCTTGCTAGCCAAGGAGGGTATGTGCTTTAATCAAAATGGAGTGTTGTACATGCATTCCTGATAAGTCAAAATCCATACATAGACATTTAGAGAGAGAATTGCCAAGGTTTACTTAAAATATAGAAAAACATGGAGTACAAAGTGGTCTGAGTGGTTAAGCCGACTGTTTCAGATTAGAAGGGTACTATTATCATAACATTGATTGCCCTCATCGTTATTATCTTTTTATTTACAATAATTTGTATGTGTGTTAAAATTTGTGTCAATAAAACTGTTAATCAAGTAACTGCTATCAGTGATGGAGTAATGTATGAAGGAAAAGTATTAAGTGCAGTGGACCCATATAATGCAGTGGAACAAGGGTTTCAAAGTACTGAGGATCATATTTTTCTGTAATGTCTTGGCTTAATTAAAATAAAAAGGGGGAATTGATAGATATTATATAACATTAAATATTTTCCCCAAAGAAATTAACTGTATGCTGCAATGCAAAAGAAACTCTTGGTTATAATACTAATTTCTATGTGCCCAGCTTGTTCAGAACTCGTTGTAAGCACTAAATAAGCTACAAATTACTACAGCACTCAACTTTCCTCACTTGTCTAGAGGAAAACAGTTTTTAGTACTTAATAAATAAGCACCTATCCAGGCATGTATAAATGTCAGCTCACAGTGTTTTCTCCTGTCTACCTGATGAATCTGGGCATCTTGAGGCAATGCAGCAATTGCCTCATGTACACAGACAACCCTCTCCTCCTACCACCCAATGCTACAACCTGTGAGAGATGCACTTATACAGCCAAACTGGAAGCAAAGGTCTCTTCACTGAAGACTGGACTAGACAGTCAAGAGGAGAAGGTAAACACTTGCACCTCACCACACTCATCACATAGTCCCTCAAAATCTACACCACCAAAACACACACATAGAAGCACAAACCACATGCCTATATTTGCAGAGGCTCTCAATAAAAATCTGCCCAAACAACCAAGACCTCCAAAGCAGAAATGCAAGCAACCTCCACCCCCCCCCAACACAACCCAAATGACACATAGCCCACAAGCTCAGTGTGCCACTCAACTACAGCCCATAAGGCATAACGTACCCAACACTCTAGTCATAGGTGACTCTATAGTCAGGCACACTGATGTTCCACTCACCAGGCTAAACAAGGAGAAAGTTACTGTCAGCTGCCTGTCAGGTGCCAGGATCCGCCACATAACACACACACTCAGGTCACTCCACAGCAAGTACAAATATGACTCTGTCATTCTCCATGTTGGTGTGAATGACCTGAGACATACCTCCCTGGACTATATGAAAAGAGACATGGAGGAGCTCTCTGATCTTGTAGCCCAGGCAGGTATGACCCTAGCCCTGAGTAGCATCCTACCATCACCCAGAATGATACCACAGTACAAGGACAAAATGATTGACTTCAACAAATGGCTAAGCTCCTGGTGTCATTTTAAGGGAATCCAGTATCTGTCTGCCTGGGATGACATGATCAACAGACCACGATGCTTTGCCAGAGATGGCTTGCACCTGTCGCTCTTGGGATTCCGGATACTGGCAAAGGCTCTTGCCACCCCTATAGTGCCTTTTTTAGGCAAGGTTCAAATGACAAATTCACCAACGTAACAGGTGCAAGCAAGCAAAATATGAGGGTAATGCTACTCAATGCTAGAAGTCTAAACCTCAAAATGCACTCACTCGAGGCACTCCTTAAAATGGAGAACATCGACATCTGTGCAGTGACAGAGACCTGGTTCAAAACTCCAGAGAGCACCATCGCATTTCCAGGCTATAAGTCATACCACACCTTTTGACCACCTAACCTGGACCAAAAACACTAACGGCAGAGGCATGTCCATGTTCATTAAGGATGTCCACACCTCCAAGCTAGTTGCTCAGCATAATGCATCTGAGATTATCCAAGTGCAACTAACTCTGGTCAAGACTGCAATCCAAATTGTAGCTTGCTACAGACCTCCCACCATGCCCCAGGATTCCCACTCCTCTTTTCTTGATACACTGGAAAATATTGGGGTACAACCCAACACTCTAATAATGGGTGATTTCAACTACCCCATCATTAACTGGGAAAACTACACATGTACCAACTCTTTTGTTCAACGTTTTCTGGAATTCATAAATTCCAATGCCTTGGATCAACTTATCCACACCCCCACCAGGGGCAGCAATATCTTAGACTTGATAATTACAAACATGGGCGACTGGTGTTCCACACCAGAGGTCAATTCCTATTTGGTCAGATCCGACCACAAGCTAATCACCCTAGACATCCATATCCCGCCCCCACCCCCCATTTGGGAACCAACCGTAAAAAAATTCTCCAAAGCCAACTTCATGCCTCTTAAGACAGAAGTGGCAAACTTCACGACACCCATGCAGATGGACAATAGAGGTACAGCTGCTGAATCCTACACAAATACACTTTATAAGCACTTACAATGGTGCATGGATCCCTAACAGAACCAAGATGCTATCCTCCAAAAAAAGGAAGCCAATCTGGTGGTCTTCTGCCATAAACAAACTCTACAACAGAAGAAAGAAACTGTTACAAAAAAAGAGTAAAATCCTTAATTGGAGGAACTCCCTGGTCAGCCACAGTAAGAAGCTGAGATCCCTCATAAAATCCTCCAAAGCTAGTTATGAAAACAAAATTGACACTGATTCTAAAGACACCCACAAAGAATTCTATAGCTATGTCAAGAAGGTCAATGGCAATGCTCGGATCTGCTCTGAGTTACAGCACAATGGCACTAAATATACAGAACCAACTGATATTGCCAACATCCTGGCAGATAGGTTCAGTGCTAACTTTACCCCCCTCTCACTCCCTAAAGGGCCCATCTCTATACCGGAAGAATGCAAAGTTGCTGTAATCACGGCTGCACAGGTAAAAACCTCACTCTCCAAAGCCAAGAACACAGCATCCAGGGGACCTGACAACATCCCAGGCTGCATTCTACATGAACTACAGAATGAACTGGCACTCCACCCAAGTACCATGTTCAATCATAGTCTCACCTCAGGCTTTGTGCCCATTGAATGGGTGCACTGCGACGGTTATCCCCCTCCACAAAGGAGGAGCCATGACAGACCCCGGGAACTACTGCCCCATTAGCCTGACGAGCCTGGCCTGCAAGGTCATGGAACATATCATCATGGAACTCATAAACAAAGACATTGGTAATCTCCAAACTCTGGACCCCACCCAGTTAAGGTTTGTAAAAGGCAGATCATGTCTCCTAAACCTGATAGACATCTTTGAAGCAGTCACCAAAGCCATAGATGAAGGTAAGGTGGTTCAAACAGCCTATCTAGATCTCGCCAAGGCTTTCGACACCATCCCCCACTTTTGAATTATAGATAAACTCACTAAACTAGGTATTAATCCCTATGTCACAAGATGGGTTGCCAACTGGCTTACTGGCAGAACCCACACTGTGAAAGTAGCAGACTCCAAATCCGACTTCAGACCATTGACAAGTGGAGTACCACAGGGTTCAGTCCTGAGCCCTCTCCTATTTGGTATCTACTTCTCTGAAGTACAGGCTAACACAGAAGGTCTTTGGCTAAGTTCACAGATGACTGCAAACTAGGAGCCATAATCGAAACTCTTAACGATGTGGACATCCTACAAAAGGGTCTTACTGAGACAGATGCCTGGTGTCAAAGCCATGGCCTCAGGCTCAATGCCAAAAAGTGCATTTTCATTCCCTTTGGTAACAACTCTGTACCCATGAACTACTTAACACTGAAAGTGTGATAAGAGACCTTGGGACATAGGTGGACAGTAGTCTCTCCTTTGATAATCACATCGTCACAGTGGTCAGGAAATCCTTCTACGTGGCACACCTCATCACAAAAGGTTTCTCATCCAGAAATAAAGAGGTCATTGTTCCCCTCTACTCATTACTCATTAGACCCATTATAGAGTACAATGCCCCTTTTGGTATGTACCTCGCAAGACATCTACAATAACTGGAAAGGCCGCAGAAAAACCTCACAAAGAGGATTACTGGCCTCAAACAGATACCCTATGCAGACCGTCTCAAAAAACTGTAGCTTTACTCTGTTGCATATCGCCTGCTCAATAGCAATCTCTGCCTAACATACAAAGCTATGTCAAACCCAGAGCTGTTGGACATGCTCCACTTAAAGAAATCCCAATCCCTTCGAGCTACATGCTTTAGGGACCTAAACATTGTCACCACAATAAACAGAACATGCTGGAGGGATAGATTCCTGTCCCAGAGACTTTCCATAGTCTGGAACAGACTACCTATCTATGTCAAACAGAGCTCCTCATTAGCACTCTTCAAGAAAAATCTCGATGACTGAATGGGAAATAGGAAATTCACCTCGGGGATCACTTCTGTGGCTCTGCTTGACAGTGGCACAGGAAAATAATTTTCTTGGGTGGTGAAAGCCAGAGTACCTTTTTGGCTAGGCTTATATAGGCCCTAGGGCCAAAAGCTTAGTACCTACCTATGAATCTACAAGGTTTTTGATTTGTAAAGCAAAAATTAACTTGATAATGTTTTGAATGTGACCTTTAGAATAAATGCATCTTTCTAAAAAAGCAGAAACTGCAAGGCTAAATATCAAAAATTAATAAATAGACTAGTGCTTAATCAAGCATAAACTATAGAATTGAAAGTAAGTAGCTAAATGTTAGACATCTGCAAAAATGAATAGATAATTCCAACGGCAAATGCACACCACGAACTGAAGAATCCAGTGCAGGAACAAATTCAAGGCAGGACACCAAAATAATCCACAATAACGAAATGTATTCAGAGACTTAGCACTTTCACCTTACAAGGCATCATCAGAGTCATATTGCTGTTTCAATAACCCTCTTTTATATACTGTGAACAATTCATTAACCAATTAATTAATCAATTAAACAATTTACAACATTAAAACATTTAAACCTATATGCACTCACCCTAAGAGCCTTTACATAAAAAATTAATTACCACTATTCAATGAATCATACAATAAATTCAAAACATATCTATAAAATATATACATATATATTGTATTTATATCTACTTATTCAGTAATATATACATTTTTAAATCCATATAATAATTCTAACATCAAATGTCTACCTATAAAATCTAAAAATATTTACAAAAAATGTTTTTAATATGTATGTAAATATATTTGTTATTTTAAATTAATAACTATTATCATGTTTGCAGTTCAACTAGGTATAAACAATTACCACCTCTACAAGACCTGTGATCGATGTACCAAAAGAGGTTTTATAGATATGTAATCATTAAGCCCAGGGTAGCACATAGCATTTAACCTAAATTGCCATTCCATTTCCTTTAAAGCTACCTTGTTTTTAATGTCACCTCCACTATCCAAAGAAACCTTATCAATAACAAAAAACATGAATTTCTTAAAATTATTGCACTTGACACTATGTAGGTATAAAGCATTGTGGGTATCTTTATTTTTAATGGATCTGAGATGCTCAGGAATCCTGTCCCTTAATCTGCGGGTAGTCATCCCGACATAAAATGCCTCACAGGATATACAGTTGGCCACATATACTAAATTTTTTGAGTTACAATTACATATTCCTGGACAGGACAAGGTGTATTTATATCCTGAAATAACCACATAAGGGCCATCTGCTATAAACCTACAGCATCTACAGTTTCCACATTTACTCATCCTTGACCTACCATGCTGCCTATTCTTTTCAAACATACCTTTCAAATTTGGTCCCCTGCTATACACTATCGCAGGTTCATCTCCCACCACCTTCTTCAAATCAATATTCAAACAATGGTCCCACACATTCCTCAATACTGCACACAATTCCTTGGATTTATCATTGTACTTAATAATAAAGCATGGACCCTCAAGATTTTTAAAATTATTATTCTCACTTACCAATTCCACAGAACTTAGGGTTTCCATCTCAACTACATGGTCACCCTTTAAAATGGGGACATAAATACTACGTCTTTTTTTATAAATTTCTTTCTTTACTCTTCGCAATAAACTAATAGGGTAGCCTCGCTCCAATAACATTCCAATTAATTTGTAAATTTCTAACCTAAATGTCACATCATCACTCACTAACCTAGAAATACGTGCCATTTGTCCTTTTATTACCCCCTTCCGTTGATGAAAGGGGTGGCAACTCGAAAAATGTAATAATGAATTTGAGTAGTTGTCCTTCCTATAAATTGTACTTGACATTTCATTACCCATTTTTGAAATATTAATATCTAAGTTATTGATACTCTCTGCATCCCAGGAAAAAGTGAACCTCAAATAATCGGTGGTGCCATTCAAGTACTCTACAAATTCCTTGGCAAGAGCTTCACCACCTTTCCATATGATCAAAAGATCATCCAAAAATCTGTTATACAATATTATATTATTCATGTATTCTGATGTAAACACAAAAGTTCTTTCCCAAGCCAATAACACCAAATTGGCGTATACCGGGGCACATTTGGCCCCCATGGCCACGCCCAAACATTGTTTATAAATTTCTCCTTCAAACTTGATGAAATTATTGTTCAATACACATTCCATCAAGTCACAGTACAAATTTACTCTAGATTTGTCAATAGCTTTACTGAAATTAAGGCTTGCTGCAAATAAATCCAATCCTTCACTATGAGGGATTACCGAAAAAAGGTTAATGACATCAATCGTCAAAAAACTATAATCATCGGTAATATTCTTAAAATCCCTTAATCTTTCTAAACAATGCCAGGAGTCCCTTAATATATGGGACACTTCAGTTAGAACTATCTTAGTCTCATGATCAATAAATGCCGCAAGAGGCTCAGTCTTTGAACCCCTTGCAGCAACAATTGGCCTGAATTGTAAATTATTGATACCGTTGTGTACCTTGGGTATTCCAAATATACATGGCAACACTGGGTTCTTAACTAACAAATAATCATATTCCATTTCACTAATCATAGCCTGGAAAAGTGCATCATGCAGGAACATATCAATTTTAGAATACGCCCGGTTCACTTCATTAATAGATGCCAAAGAATAAATACTTTGATCATCCAATACTCTAGACATGAAAGTGTAATAGTCAATCTTATTCATAAGCACCATCCCACCCCCCTTGCTGGTTTCATGCACCTCACATTGTTAGAATTTCTAAACTCATTAAGCAATATCCTTTCACTCATGGATAAATTATCGACACCACTACTAGGTGATGCACATATTCTCCTAAACTCGAACTCCAGTAATTTTTCAAAAAACACAAATTCCGGACAAGTGGGTGGGTTAAAAGTACTTTTTCTTTTTAAAGATGAAGAAGAACTCAGGGTGTTATTTACACCCGTATTAAAATTCTGATTGTCATGAAAGTACTTCTGAAGGTTCAACTTCCTCACAAACAATTTTAAACTGGATAAAGTATGTGCTACATCTAGTTTAAAGCTAGGAACGAAGCTTAAACCCTTTGCAAATAATTCAAAATGAGTGTCCCCTATCTCAACTTCTGTATAGTTGTAAATGGTAAAACCTTTTTGCTTTGAAATAGTACAACGTAAACCATCATCAATAACATAACTAGCATTAACCTGTTGCAACCTTGCATCCCTACTTAAAATGTTGTTAACAACAACCAATTCAGTACAATGGGCACTCTTGTTCATATCTACATTCATTGAAAGTACATTACTGGTCAAGGAAAAATCACAACCATTGTTGGTTGAACCCACATCTTTAACATCATTGATAGCGTCACTACTGCAATTGTTATTGAATTCTACCTTCTCATTAAAATATAAACGTATAGGCTCATCAGGAATTTTTACTTCATTATTACAACCATATAAAACCCCATTAACTTGCAGCTCATCTCTTTCCCTTACCAGGGATTCCTGCATAACATTCATTTCATTGACACAAACACCTAATGAATTGTCATCAAACTCTACAGTATTAAATCCTTGCGCATTAAAGTCAGATAAAAAACTATTAGAACAACCATTCAATTCAACAGTAAAAACATCACTCAATACACTTAATAGTGATAACCCCCCCTCCCCCTCCCCCTGTAATGCCCCCCTCGCAGATAATAAGTGGTTCTTGCTCCTTGGTTCAAAAGTCTCTTGGACCTCCGAGGACCTGTATAACTGTCCAAAAAAACTTCATCATCTCCACCAGGAACTTCATCGTCACCCTTGTCACAATATTCTCCATTGTCTAAATTATGTGACATATTGGCTTTTCCAAAATGGTTAAAAGTTTGCCTAGGCCACTTTTTTCCGAGGGGATAAACATTATTAGTAGCATAATCAGTCGTATCTCTCACCAATTTTTACTTTTGACCATTTTACTTTGCCGCACATAGCTATCTAAATCTTTAAGTACTTTTTCAAAACTGGCTTGGTGCTGAAAAAAAAGTAAGTCAGTAGTAATGCTCATGTGCAGCTTGGCAATGTCATCCTTTAAAGAACACATTTTAAAATTGTTATTGTCTATGATAATGTCAAGAAGCTCCATACCTGTTCTATCAAAGAGCTTGGTTAATTCTTCAAAAGCCTTCGATTCACCATCAATCCCCATAGGTAATTTCCAAACCCTCAATCCCTTAGGAACTTGCTTACGCTCTTTGGATTGAGCCAAAAACCAATTATCCAACTGCATAGCCCTATATTTGGTACACAGTTTATTAAACCGAAATATCTGCTCCTTTAGCGTTGGAAAATCAGCTCCCACTCTCTCTGAATTAATTTTGTTTTCACTAGAAACAGGAGTCTGAAACCACGAGTCCATTTGAAAAACGGGTTCCGCTCTCGCCAAAGACATCGGGGTTGCAACCAAACCTTGTCCCATCACGTTAGGTTGCCGCGAAACCCCTGGCGCTGTTTTTGAAACTGCTCCACTGTATGAAGCAGACACATTCGTAACATTCTGTACTTGCCCAGGCTCAATAGAGCTCGCCGGAGGTGAGTGCAAAGTAAATAAATCAACCTGTGTGTCCGAGGGGATAACCCCATCCTCTTGAACATTAGCACCGTCACTCTTAACTTCATTACTGCTGGCGTACGCTTTAAGCAGTTTGTCCACTACACCTGCCAACTCTTTTAATACCGCTTCCATCACGACCTGAATCCACCAGCGTTGGGAGGCACAGCCGACACAAAAATGTAACACAAAAAAATAGTCCCAAACCAAGGGCACAAGCAGGAAATAGATAATTCCAATGGCAAATGCACACCACGAACTGAAGAATCCAGTGCAGGAACAAATTCAAGGCAGGACACCAAATAATCCACAATAACGAAATTTATTCAGAGACTTAGCGCTTTCACCTTACAAGGCATCATCAGAGTCATATTGCTGTTGCAATAACCCTCTTTTATATACTGTGAACAAGTCATTAACCAATTAATTAATCAATTAAACAATCTACAACATTAAAACATTTAAACCTATATGCACTCACCCTAAGAGCCTTTACATAAAAAATTAATTATCACTATTCAATGAATCATACAATAAATTCAAAACATATCTATAAAATATATACATATATATTGTATTTATATCTACTTATTCAGTAATATATACATTTTTAAATCCATATAATAATTCTAACATCAAATGTCTACCTATAAAATCTAAAAATATTTACAAAAAATGTTTTTAATATGTATGTAAATATATTTGTTATTTTAAATTAATAACTATTATCATGTTTGCAGTTCAACTAGGTATAAACAATTACCACCTCTACAAGACCTGTGATCGATGTACCAATAGAGGTTTTATAGATATGTAATCATTAAGCCCAGGGTAGCACATAGCATTTAACCTAAATTGCCATTCCATTTCCTTTAAAGCTATCTTGTTTTTAATGTCACCTCCACTATCCAAAGAAACCTTATCAATAACAAAAAACATGAATTTCTTAAAATTATTGCACTTGACACTATGTAGGTATAAAGCATTGTGGGTATCTTTATTTTTAATGGATCTGAGATGCTCAGGAATCCTGTCCCTTAATCTGCGGGTAGTCATCCCGACATAAAATGCCTCACAGGATATACAGTTGGCCACATATACTAAATTTTTTGAGTTACAATTACATATTCCTGGACAGGACAAGGTGTATTTATATCCTGAAATAACCACATAAGGGCCATCTGCTATAAACCTACAGCATCTACAGTTTCCACATTTACTCATCCTTGACCTACCATGCTGCCTATTCTTTTCAAACATACCTTTCAAATTTGGTCCCCTGCTATACACTATCGCAGGTTCATCTCCCACCACCTTCTTCAAATCAATATTCAAACAATGGTCCCACACATTCCTCAATACTGCACACAATTCCTTGGATTTATCATTGTACTTAATAATAAAGCATGGACCCTCAAGATTTTTAAAATTATTATTCTCACTTACCAATTCCACAGAACTTAGGGTTTCCATCTCAACTACATGGTCACCCTTTAAAATGGGGACATAAATACTACGTCTTTTTTTATAAATTTTTTTCTTTACTCTTCGCAATAAACTAATAGGGTAGCCTCGCTCCAATAACATTCCAATTAATTTGTAAATTTCTAACCTAAATGTCACATCATCACTCACTAACCTAGAAATATGTGCCATTTGTCCTTTTATTACCCCCTTCCGTTGATGAAAGGGGTGGCAACTCGAAAAATGTAATAATGAATTTGAGTAGTTGTCCTTCCTATAAATTGTACTTGACATTTCATTACCCATTTTTGAAATATTAATATCTAAGTAATTGATACTCTCTGCATCCCAGGAAAAAGTGAACCTCAAATAATCGGTGGTGCCATTCAAGTACTCTACAAATTCCTTGGCAAGAGCTTCACCACCTTTCCATATGATCAAATGATCATCCAAAAATCTGTTATACAATATTATATTATTCATGTATTCTGATGTAAACACAAAAGTTCTTTCCCAAGCCAATAACACCAAATTGGCGTATACCGGGGCACATTTGGCCCCCATGGCCACGCCCGAACATTGTTTATAAATTTCTCCTTCAAACTTAATGAAATTATTGTTCAATACACATTCCAACAAGTCACAGTACAAATTTACTCTAGATTTGTCAATAGCTTTACTGAAATTAAGGCTTGCTGCAAATAAATCCAATCCTTCACTATGAGGGATTACCGAAAAAAGGTTAATGACATCAATCGTCAAAAAACTATAATCATCGGTAATATTCTTAACATCCCTTAATCTTTCTAAACAATGCCAGGAGTCCCTTAATATATGGGACACTTCAGTTAGAACTATCTTAGTCCCATGATCAATAAATGCCGCAAGAGGCTCAGTCTTTGAACCCCTTGCAGCAACAATTGGCCTGAATTGTAAATTATTGATACCGTTGTGTACCTTGGGTATTCCAAATATACATGGCAACACTGGGTTCTTAACTAACAAATAATCATATTCCATTTCACTAATCATAGCCTGGAAAAGTGCATCATGCAGGAACATATCAATTTTAGAATACGCCCGGTTCACTTCATTAATAGATGCCAAAGAATAAATACTTTGATCATCCAATACTCTAGACATGAAAGTGTAATAGTCAATCTTATTCATAAGCACCATCCCACCCCCCTTGTCTGGTTTCATGCACCTCACATTGTTAGAATTTCTAAACTCATTAAGCAATATCCTTTCACTCATGGATAAATTATCGACACCACTACTAGGTGATGCACATATTCTCCTAAACTCGAACTCCAGTAATTTTTCAAAAAACACAAATTCCGGACAAGTGGGTGGGTTAAAAGTACTTTTTCTTTTTAAAGATGAAGAAGAACCTAGGGTGTTATTTACACTCGTATTAAAATTCTGATTGTCATGAAAGTACTTCTGAAGGTTCAACTTCCTCACAAACAATTTTAAACTGGATAAAGTATGTGCTACATCTAGTTTAAAGCTAGGAACGAAGCTTAAACCCTTTGCAAATAATTCAAAATGAGTGTCCCCTATCTCAACTTCTGTATAGTTGTAAATGGTAAAACCTTTTTGCTTTGAAATAGTACAACGTAAACCATCATCAATAACATAACTAGCATTAACCTGTTGCAACCTTGCATCCCTACTTAAAATGTTGTTAACAACAACCAATTCAGTACAATGGGCACTCTTGTTCATATCTACATTCATTGAAAGTACATTACTGGTCAAGGAAAAATCACAACCATTGTTGGTTGAACCCACATCTTTAACATCATTGATAGCGTCACTACTGCAATTGTTATTGAATTCTACCTTCTCATTAAAATATAAACGTATAGGCACATCAGGAATTTTTACTTCATTATTACAACCATATAAAACCCCATTAACTTGCAGCTCATCTCTTTCCCTTACCAGGGATTCCTGCATAACATTCATTTCATTGACACAAACACCTAATGAATTGTCATCAAACTCTACAGTATTAAATCCTTGCGCATTAAAGTCAGATAAAAAACTATTAGAACAACCATTCAATTCAACAGTAAAAACATCACTCAATACACTTAATAGTGATAACCCCCCCTCCCCCTCCCCCTGTAATGCCCCCCTCACGGATAATAAGTGGTTCTTGCTCCTTGGTTCAAAAGTCTCTTGGACCTCCGAGGACCTGTATAACTGTCCAAAAAAACTTCATCATCTCCACCAGGAACTTCATCGTCACCCTTGTCACAATATTCTCCATTGTCTAAATTTTGTGACATATTGGCTTTTCCAAAATGGTTAAAAGTTTGCCTAGGCCACTTTTTTCCGAGGGGATAAACATTATTAGTAGCATAATCAGTCGTATCTCTCACCAATTTTTTACTTTTGACCATTTTACTTTGCCGCACATAGCTATCTAAATCTTTAAGTACTTTTTCAAAACTGGCTTGGTGCTGAAAAAAAAGTAAGTCAGTAGTAATGCTCATGTGCAGCTTGGTAATGTCATCCTTTAAAGAACACATTTTAAAATTGTTATTGTCTATGATAATGTCAAGAAGCTCCATACCTGTTCTATCAAAGAGCTTGGTTAATTCTTCGTAGGCCTTCGATTCACCATCAATCCCCATAGGTAATTTCCAAACCCTCAATCCCTTAGGAACTTGCTTACGCTCTTTGGATTGAGCCAAAAACCAATTATCCAACTGCATAGCCCTATATTTGGTACACAGTTTATTAAACCGAAATATCTGCTCCTTTAGCGTTGGAAAATCAGCTCCCACTCTCTCCGAATTAATTTTGTTTTCACTAGAAACAGGAGTCTGAAACCACGAGTCCATTTGAAAAACGGGTTCCGCTCTCGCCAAAGACATCGGGGTTGCAACCAAACCTTGTCCCATCATGTTAGGTTGCCGCGAAACCCCTGGCGCTGTTTTTGAAACTGCTCCACTGTATGAAGCAGACACATTTGTAACATTCTGTACTTGCCCAGGCTCAATAGAGCTCGCCGGACGTGAGTGCAAAGTAAATAAATCAACCTGTGTGTCCGAGGGGATAACCCCATCCTCTTGAACATTAGCACCGTCACTCTTAACTTCATTACTGCTGGCGTACGCTTTAAGCAGTTTGTCCACTACACCTGCCAACTCTTTTAATACCGCTTCCATCACGACCTGAATCCACCAGCGTTGGGAGGCACAGCCGACACAAAAATGTAACACAAAAAAATAGTCCCAAACCAAGGGCACAAGCAGGAAATAGATAATTCCAATGGCAAATGCACACCACGAACTGAAGAATCCAGTGCAGGAACAAATTCAAGGCAGGACACCAAATAATCCACAATAACGAAATTTATTCAGAGACTTAGCGCTTTCACCTTACAAGGCATCATCAGAGTCATATTGCTGTTGCAATAACCCTCTTTTATATACTGTGAACAATTCATTAACCAATTAATTAATCAATTAAACAATCTACAACATTAAAACATTTAAACCTATATGCACTCACCCTAAGAGCCTTTACATAAAAAATTAATTATCACTATTCAATGAATCATACAATAAATTCAAAACATATCTATAAAATATATACATATATATTGTATTTATATCTACTTATTCAGTAATATATACATTTTTAAATCCATATAATAATTCTAACATCAAATGTCTACCTATAAAATCTAAAAATATTTACAAAAAATGTTTTTAATATGTATGTTAATGTATTTCTTATTTTAAATTAATAACTATTATCATGTTTGCAGTTCAACTAGGTATAAACAATTACCACCTCTACAAGACCTGTGATCGATGTACCAAAAGAGGTTTTATAGATATGTAATCATTAAGCCCAGGGTAGCACATAGCATTTAACCTAAATTGCCATTCCATTTCCTTTAAAGCTACCTTGTTTTTAATGTCACCTCCACTATCCAAAGAAACCTTATCAATAACAAAAAACATGAATTTCTTAAAATTATTGCACTTGACACTATGTAGGTATAAAGCATTGTGGGTATCTTTATTTTAATGGATCTGAGATGCTCAGGAATCCTGTCCCTTAATCTGCGGGTAGTCATCCCGACATAAAATGCCTCACAGGATATACAGTTGGCCACATATACTAAATTTTTTGAGTTACAATTACATATTCCTGGACAGGACAAGGTGTATTTATATCCTGAAATAACCACATAAGGGCCATCTGCTATAAACCTACAGCATCTACAGTTTCCACATTTACTCATCCTTGACCTACCATGCTGCCTATTCTTTTCAAACATACCTTTCAAATTTGGTCCCCTGCTATACACTATCGCAGGTTCATCTCCCACCACCTTCTTCAAATCAATATTCAAACAATGGTCCCACACATTCCTCAATACTGCACACAATTCCTTGGATTTATCATTGTACTTAATAATAAAGCATGGACCCTCAAGAAAAATGAAACATGCTTAGTTAGGTTTTACTGTAAATTGTTATTGTGGGCTAAACATTACTGTAAATGGCATCCTGTTATAATAATAAGGAAGTAACTTTTCATAACAGGGACTTTACATACAGGAATGAAAAACAGAAACCAGCCGTGCAATCCACAAGGACATTAAAAATAACATCTGTTGCCCTTTGAAAAGGATATATAAACTGGATATTAGGAAGCAAAAATTGAGGGTGATGCTACTCAATGTTAGAAGTCTAAATCTCAAAATGCACTCACTCGAGGCACTCCTTAAAATGGAGAACATCGTTATCTGTGCAAGGACTGAGACCTGGTTTAAGGCTCCAGAGAGCACCCCTGCACTAACAGGCTATAACTCATACCACACTTTTCGGCCATGTAGCCTGGGCCGGAACACCAAAGGCGGAGGTGTGTCCATATTCATTAAGGATATCCACATCTCCAGGCTAGTTGCTCAGCATAATGCAGCCGATGTTATCCAAGTGCAACTAACTCTGGGCAAAACTGCAATCCAAATTGGAGCTTGCTACAGATCACCCACCATGCCCCAGGATTCCCACTCCTCTTTTCTTGATGTACTGCAAGATATTAGGGTTCAACCAAACACCCAAATAATGGGTGATTTCAACTAACCCACCATCAACTGGGAAAACTACTCATGTACCAACTCCTTTTGTCAATGCTTTCTGGAATTCATAAACTCCAATGCCCTGTATCAACTTATCCCCACCCCCACCAGGGGCAACAATATCCTAGATCTAGTCATTACCAACATGAGTGACCGGTGTTCCACACCTGAAGTCAACTCCTCATTGGCCCGATCCAACCATAAGCTAATTACCCTAGATATCCACATCCTGCCCCCACTACCCATTAAGGAAACCATGGTAAAAGATTTCTCCAAAGCCAACTTCATGCTTCTTAAGACAGAAGTGGTGAACTTCATGACACCCATGCAGATGGACAGGACAGTTATGACTACTGAATCCTACACAATTGCACTTTATAAGCGCTTACATGAGTGCATGGATCGTGCTATCCCAAACAGAACCAAGAACTATCCTCCAAAAAAAGGAAGCCAATCTGGTGGTCCCCTGCCATAAACAAACTGTTCAACAGAAGGAAGAAACTGTTGCAAAAGAGAGTAAAATCCCATGAGTGGAGGAGCTCCCTGGTCAGCCTCAGTAAGAAGCTGCAATCCCTCATAAAATCCTCCAAAGCTAGTTACGAAAACAAAATCGCTACTGAATCAAAAGACAACCACAAAGCATTCTATAGCTATGTCAAGAATCACAATGGCAACACTAAGATCTGCTCTGAGCTACGGCACAATGACACTAAATATACAGACCCAACTGATATTGCCAACATCCTGGCAGATAGGTTCAGTGCTAACTTTACCCCTCTCTTACCCCCTAAAGGGCCCATCTCTATACTGGAAGAATGCAAAGTTCCTGTAAACACGGCTGCACAGGTAAAAACTGCACTCTCCAAAGCTAAGAACACAGCATCCATGGGACCTTACAACATCCCAGGCTGCATTCTACATGAACTACAGAATGAACTGGCACCCCACCTAAGCACCATGTTCAATCACAGCCTCACCTCAGGCTTTGTGCCCACTGAATGGTGCACAGTGACGGTTATCCCACTCCACAAAGGGGGAGCCACCACAGACTCCGAGAACTACTGCCCCATTAGCCTAATGAGTCTGGTCTGCAAGGCCATGGAATGTGACATCATGGAACTTATAAACAAAGACATTGGTAATCTCCAAACTCTGGACCCCGCCCAGTTCGGGTTTGTAAAAGGCAGATCATGTCTCCTAAACCTGATAGACTTCTTTGAAGCAGTCACCAAAGCCTTAGACAAGGGTAAGGTGGTTCACACAGCCTATCTAGATCTTGCCAAGGCTTTCGACACCATCCCCCACTCTGGAATTATAGATACACTCATGAAACTAGGTATAAATCCCTATATCACAAGATGAGTTGCCAAATGGCTCATTGACAGAACCCACACTGTAAAAGTAGCAGACTCCAAATCCGACTTCAGACCAGTGACAAGTGGAGTACCACAGGGTTCAGTCCTGGGTTCTTTCCTGTTTGATATCTACTTTTCTGAAGTACAGGCTAACACAGAAGGTCTTTGGCTAACTAAGTTCGCAGATGACTGCAAACTAGGAGCCATAATCGAAACTCCTAATGAAGTGGACATCCTACAAAAGGGCCTCACTGAGACAGTGCCTGGTGTCAAAGCCATGGCCTCAAGCTCAGTGCCAAAAAGTGCATTGACATCCCCTTTGGTAAAAACTCTGTACCCATGAACTACAACATAGGCGGTAGTATACTTAACACCGAAAGTGTGATAAGAGACCTTGGGGCACAGGTGGACAGTAGTCTCTTCTTTGATAATCACATCGCCACAGTAGTCAGGAAATCCTTCTATGTGGCACACCTCATCGCAAAAGGTTTCTCATCCAGAAAAAAAGAGGTAATTGTTCACCTCTACTCATCACTCATCAAACCCATTATAGAGTACAACGTCCCTTTTGGTATGTACCTCACAAGACATCTACAACAACTGGAAAGGCCACAGAAATACCTCACAAAGAGGATTACCGGCCTCAAACAGATGCCCTACCAGACCGTCTCAAAAAACTCCAGCTTTACTCCGTCGCATATCGCCTACTCAGAGGTGATCTCTGCCTAACATACAAAGCTATGTCAAACCCAGAGCTGTTGGACATGCTCCACTTAAAGAAATCCCAATCCCTCCAAGGTACACACTCTAGGGACCTAAACCTTGTCACCACAATAAACAGAACATGCCGGAGGGATAGATTCCTGTTCCAGAGACTTCCCATACTCTGGAATAAACTACCTGTCTATATCAAACAAAGCTCCTCATTAGCACTCTTCAAGAAAAATCTTGATGATTGGATGGGAAATAGAAAATTAACCCCGGGGATCACCTCTGTGGCTCTGCTCGACAGTGGCACAGGAGAATAATTTTCTTGGGTGGCAAAAGCCAGGGTATCTTTTTGGCTGGGCTCATATAGGCCCCAGAGCCGATAGCCTAGTAACTACCTATGAGCATTATTTGCTCTTCTTCAGCAACGTCTCGATTGAGTATTCATCAATCGTATTCGTGAGAAATAGAGACTTTTTCTAGCTGTGTTATAATAGAATTGAAATACCTCTGACAGTCTTAACTGCTTGGCAATAATTTGTACTGATACAAATAAATAATAATGGCTACAGTAGTACGTTGTCAGTCTGGTCACTCCTGCCATTATAAAATGTAACAATGTCAAGGGCAAATTCATCAAAACTCAATTAAATCGAGTTTGCTACTGCAGAAGTCATATATCCCGGAGTTTTGCACAGTCCTCCCAAGCTACATTTATGGAGTTTTCAAACCCCTGCCCCTGAACAAACTAGGCATGACCCTGAACGAAGTAGAAGCATCTTCCCATGTCATACAACTTCTGGGGAAGGCAGTAAACATTTTTAATTATCTTTTTCTACTCTTTATTCATCAACTGTTGAGCCTCCCAGTGGTACATATACAGGTTCGTTCCCTGACAGTGAGGATTTTTCTTCAGATCCTCCAGGGGAAGATCCTGCATGGGGAACCATTACATGGACAAATATTGGGGTGGGGGATGATTTGTGTTCTTAATGACATCCTGGCAATAGAAATCATTTTTCAGTAATGCCCGCAACTCCTTCCTTGTTGCTGATAATGATGTGCACACCTGTATCACCACAGGGGCTCTCTATGCACCCTCATATCCACACATGCAGACTTCTTCACATGAGAGGACAGGAACTACCATCACCAAATCAAGTAGTCACAGTGCACATCCCTCCTGGATCATCTTCTGCTTTTATTGTTTGTGAGTCCTTCATCCAACATCTCAGGAGTGGCAAGCATAGTCAGATGGTAAGCCACCTTCATTCCCCAATCAGGTTAAGCAACGCTCATCTTTGCTGATTCTATCATCGGTCATCCCAAACACTAATCAAACCCAGATCACCTAGGTTGTAGGCAAAGCTTTCAGCCTGTATTCCATCAGGTTAACAGTAAGATAGTAGACCGGATGGAACAGAGTTTCATTTTGTCTCAACAATGAGGACTGCTACCTTCCAGGATTATTCTTCACCAAACCTCCATCAGAAAAATAGTTTTCATGCAAAGCTAGTCTCCTTTACTCTTTCATGTTTACAAATCGCCTGTGTTCTGTTGCTATAGGAGATAAGTGTGACAATGAGCACCCTTGATGTGTGCGCTTTTGTGAAACCAAAAATGGTGTAGAACTTCCCGAACAAAAAGGTCATAATGCTTTATCAAAAGCCTTTTCAATATCAGAAAGATTGACAGCTATTGGAGCCTCGGTAGTTATCTGCTGTCTGCATAATGCATATAGTATGAAGGTAACCCTTACTGTGCCTCCTCCTTACAAAGCCCCCTTGAGCTATATGACTCCACTTAGAAATACATTTATTTTACTGCTATAACAAGTATATTTCTATACCATTCAATCCAGGAGCAAAACCACAATTTAAATGCTCAGTTGCTCACAGCACTTAATCTCTACAGTCAAAACAGTGTAAGAAACTTCTCTGTGTGGAAGATTTTCAGTCCATATATTTCTAGTTAATCACTGTATATAATCAGATCAGACAATAGTAGTAGAAGTAGCGAACGTAAACTCGTCAAGTCAAAAAGTAATAATAGAAAATATATAATTCTACAGCATTACTAAGTATTCGAAAGTAATCCAAGCAAGACTGTTTCCAGTCAAAAATCCTTTATTAAGTACACAGACAAGCGATCCAAGTAAAACAAAAATAGAGTAATAATTTCCTCACAAGCTTTCTAAATATATATATATATATATGGGTCTACTTTCATAGACCGAACGTACAAATCGCCGACACACATGTTCCCGACCCCAAACAACCGAAAACACACCACACCAACAACTCAACATACCGAACACCACAACACCGACACAAAAAACGCCAACTACACATTGCACACAACAACATATCCACTAACCTTAACCTAAACCCTAACCCTAACGTCCGACACTACCGCACACTTACCCAACCCGCACCCTAACCCTAACTCACTTAACACACCCCTAAACCTCAACACCGTCACTACTGCACACTTACCCTACCTGCACCCTAACCCTAACTCACTTAACCCACCCTAAAACATTCAGCCCGTCACTATCGCACACTCACTCCACCCGCATTCTAACCCTGTCACACTTAACACTACCCTACACTGCTCTACGTCACTTCCACACACTTACCTCACCGGAACCCTTAGTCCGACACCACCGCACACTCACCTTTCCCACACCCTATCCTAACATCCCTCACTATCGTACACTTACCTGTCCGCTCCCCAGTACTACACCTTTCACTTTCGCACACTTACCGTATCACGCTCACACGCTGCTGTTGTCGGTCTCTCAGCCGTCGGGATATCGCGTTTTCGGTAGCCTACCTGTTCGGTCGTTCCGTCTCGGTCTTCCGGGTGTCGGTGACGTGGCGCTTCGGTCTATGAAAGTAGACCCACATATATATATATATATATATATATATATATATATATATATATATATACTTTTATCAGGCATGGGAGCGGTTTATTGTGCTGTAAAACAAAGAGTTATTGGTACACATGTTAAATTCACATCCCTTCCCCCACCAGTGTGACATTCATAGGTTCATAGGTTCATACTAGGCTATCTGCCCTAGGACATTTATAACCCTAGCCAGAATGTGTTTGGCTTTCGCCACCCATTTTAAATTTATTTTGCTATGCCCTTTTTCGAGGTTAGTATACTGTGCCTCTGTCTAACAGTGACACAGAAGTGATACCCGGGGTAAACCTACGATCTCCCATCCACTCATCAAGATTCCTCTTGAAGAGAGTCAATGAGGGACTCTGCCTAACCTGGACTAGGATTTTATTCCAGAGTGAAGGGAGCCTCTGGGTTATGAATCTGTCCCTCCAGCATGTCCTATTTATTTCAGTGCTGAGGTTCAAGTCTCTCGAGCGCGTAGCTCGATGGGATTTGGATTTTCTGAGGTGCAGCATGTCCATTAATTCTGGGTTGGACATGCCTTTATATGTCATGCACAGATCGCCTCTGAACAGGCAGTATGCCACTGAGTAGAGCTGGAGTTCTTTAACCGGGCAGCATATGGCATCTGTTTGAGCCCTTTGATCCTCTTGGTGAGGTACTTTTGGGGTCTTTCCAGTTGCTGCAGGTGTCTGGTAAGGTACATCCCAAAAGGGGAATTGAACTCAATTATGGGCCTGATGAGGGATGAGTAAAGAGGCACGATGACCTCCCCTGATCTAGATGTGAATCCCTTCATGATTAGGTGGGCTATATAAAATGTCTTTCTAACCACTTTGGCCACGTGGTTGTCAAATGAGAGATTGCTATCAACTTGGGTCCCCAGGTCCCTAATTACTTCTTCTGTACTTAATGGATTACCACCTATGTGGTAATTTTTGGGCACTTTGTTTTTGCCAAAGGGGATGACTATACACTTTTTGGCATTTAGCTTGAGGCCATGGCTCTGGCACCAGTTGTCTGTTTCTATGAGGCCCTTTTGGAGGATGCTTGTGTCAGTTGGAGAGTCGATTATGGCACCCAGTTTGCAGTCATCTGCAAACTTGGTCAGCCAAGTCCTTCCGTGTAAGCCTGTACCTCCGAGAAATATATACCAAACAAGAGAGGTCCCAGGACTGAGCCTTGTGGGACACCACTTGTAACTGGTTTGGAGTCTGACATGGCTCCAGCAATTCTAACCATGTGGGTTCTGTCCTTGAGCCAGTTTGCAATCCATCTAGTGACATAGGAGTTTATATTTAAGCTGGTGAGCTTATCTATAATGCCCAAGTGGGGTATTGTATCGAAGGCTTTTGCGAGGTCCAGGTAGGCTGTGTCTACCACCTTCCCCTCGTCAATGGCCTTCATGACTGTTTCAAAGAAATCAACCAGGTTTAAGAGGCAGGATCTGCCCTTAACAAAGCCGAACTGGGTAGGATCCAGTGTCTGTAGGTCCCCAATATCTTTATTTATGAGGTCCATGATGATCCTTTCCATAGCTTTGCAGACCAAGCTAGTCAGGCTTATGGGGCAATAGTTTCCAGGATCCGTTGAGGCACCACCTTTATGGGGAGGGACCACTGTTGCTGTATGCCACTCTTTGGGCACATATCCTGTAGTAAGGCTGAGACTGAACAGTAGTTTTATGTTTGGGTTTAGCTCTTCTTGGAGTTCATGTAGGACGCAGCTCGGGACACCGTCTGGTCCCACTGATGTTGTGTTTTTTGCTTTGGAGAGGGCGGCTCTTACCTGAGCACCTGAGATGTCAGGGGGGCAGCACTCTGATGGGATAGATATTTGCCCTTTTGGTGGGGAGGGGGGGGGAGAAGTTTGCGCTGAACCTGTCAGCTAGGATGTTGGCAATGTCTGTGGGTTCAGTGTATTTTTTGTCATTTTGGACTAATTCTGAGCATATCTGGGAATTACCACCCAGGTTCCTAACATAACTAAAGAAAGCCTTGTGATTATCCTTAGTGTCCTGTGCAATTTTTCTCTCGAAGCTGGCCTTAGACAATTTTATAAGTGCCTGCAGTTTTTTGCTAATACTGATCAGTGATGCCTTCCCTTTTTGGGATTTTGCTCTATCATTTAGTAGCTTCCTCCTTCTATTGTATAGTTTGTTTATGGCTGGGGTCCACCAGACAGGACGTCTGCCTTTGGAGGATTGGGTCTTGGTTTTATTTGGGATCGCATGATCCATGCATTCCTGAAGGTGTTCATAGAATGTGTTTATAAAGGATTCTGCGGTCTGGGCCATATTTTCCACAGGCCCGGGGGCTTTGAAGGATTCCACCTCGGTTTTGAGGAGTGTGAAATTTGCTTTAGAGAAGTTTTTCACTGTGGTTTTCTGGGCAGGGGGTGGGGTCGGGATGTGAATATCCAGTGAGATTAGTTTATGGTCTGATCTTACCAGTGAGGGATACACTTCTGGTCTGGAGCATAGAGTCCCCATGTTGGTGATGATCCGGTCCAGTATGTTTTCCCCTCTTGTGGGAGTGCTAACAAGTTGTTCCATAGCATTTGAGTTTATAAATTCTAGGAATCTTTGGGCTAGGGTATTGGAGCTAGAGTAATGCTCCCAGTCTATGTTTGGGTAGTTGAAGTCGCCCAATATAATGGTGTTTGGAAAGAACTTCTTATTTTCCAGTGTTCTCAGGAAGGCCGAGTGGGGTTCCTGGGTTTGGGAGGGTGGTCTGTAGCAGGCTATAAACTGGAAGGCAGTTTTACCCACTGTTAGTTGCACATGGATAGTCTCTGATGCTTCGTGCTTTGCCACCAACCTGGAGGTGTGGGTATCTTTGATGAATATCGATACTCTCCCTCCTTTTGTGGTTTGGTCCAGGTTTTGGGGCCGAAAAGCATGGTATGAAGTATAATATAAATATAACCTGGTAGTACTGGGGTGCTCTTGGGAGCCCTGAACCAGGTTTCTGTTACTGCACAGATATCGATGTTCTCCATGCTAAGGAGAGTTTCAAGTGCGTGCATCTTGAGGTTTAGACTTCTGGCGTTGAGTAGCATTACTCTTAGTTTCTTATCCCTTGTGATACCTATGGAGGTGGGTTTGTCTTTTGAGCCTTGCCTAAAAAAGGCACTATGGGGGTAGCAAGAGCCTTTGCCAATATCTGAAAGCCCAGGGGTGACAGGTGCAAGCCGTCCCTAGTGAAGCATCGTGGCTTGTCGAGCATATCATCCCAAGCTGACAGGCATTGGATCCCCTTTGAATGACACCAGTACTTAAGCCAATTGTTGAAATTGATCATCTTGTCTTCATATTGTGGCATAATTCTTGGTGAGGGTAAGATGCTACTCAAGGTCAGGGTCATACCGGCCTGGGCTACATGCTCAGGGAGCTCCTTTATATCTCTTCATGTAGTCCAGGGAGGTACGTCTCAGGTCATTCACACCAGCATGGACAATGACTGAGTCATATTTGTACTTGCCTTGGAGTGACCTGAGTGCTTGTGTTATGTGGCGGATCCTAGCACCCGACAGGCTGCTCACCGTGACCCTCTCCTTGACGTCAGTGTGCCTGATGATAGATTCACCTATTACAAGTGTATCAGGTGTGTTGTTTAGTCTTGAGGGCTGTGACTGTTCGGCACATTGGCTTTATGAGATATGTGTTGCACGTGTTTTGTTTTGGGGTAGCGGTTGCTTGGGTGTCTGCTTTGGAGGTCTCTGCTGCTTAGGCAGATCTTTATTTAGAGCCTCCAAGTATGTTTTTGTGTGATTATGTGTTTGGTTTGCTGTCGTGGTAGGTCTATGTGAGACTGGAATTGTAGTGAGTGTGGTTTCCTTCTCCTCCTGACTGGTTATGCCAGTACTGAGTTAAGAGAGCTTAGCCTCCAGTTTGGCTATATGGTTGCATCTCTCACATGTGTTGGAATTTGTTGGGAGGAGGAGAGGGTTGTCTGTGTACATGAGGCAGTTGTACCATTGCCTCAAGATTCCCAGATTCACCAGCTGGACCGGAGAGGAGATTGACAACTGACCTTTGGACATGCTAGAATAATATTGGGAATTCCTTAATAATTGAAAACAATGGCCAGTGGGGAGTGAGGGTGTAGTGCTTTTAATTTTTAGTGCTGACTTATATTGCTTTAGTGAGCAAGTGCCAGGTAACTTAAGTGCAATGTGTTACAGGTAACTTAAATGCAAAAACGACAAACAGTAACTTTCTTTCAAGTGAAACAAGGAAATAAGTACAGTAAGCAATGCGGATATCACGTGATCCACAGAAGCGCTGAGAAGCTGCGTATTAGGTGGAATTAGTGTTCCAGGGAAATAACAAGCAAACAAACAACAAGCATATAAACAAAGCTAGATTCAGCAGGACTGGATCTAGTCTATGCTACAGCAAACAAGGTGTACCAATTTCAGTAAGATACAGTTCGAATATTCAGGCACTATACACCTTTAACCAGAAATTCCCAGCTCAGAAGGGCAGAGTCCAGCCTCTTCTCCCACAAGAGTGCAGACCACGAACCTTCTTAATGTAAAATAACTGGCCTGAAGCCCAAGTGCTTAAACCAGAACTAATACACTTTAAGAATAAACAGACACTGGGCTCTCAATCAGCAGTTCCCAACTTAGAAGGATGAAAGCTACCTGTCCTGCCACCACAGTGCATGCCACAAACCTTCCTAATGTAAAACAACTGGTCTGAAGCCCAAGTGCTTAATCCAAAAGACTTAGAATGATAGCTACACTTTAATCAAGTTACTACCAAGCAGTAATAAATACAATTGAATACTTTAGAGAATGCCTGGATTAGTGCTCAAGTCACACAAACAGAGCTAGATCCAGCAGGCCCGAATCCAGTCTATGCCACAGCAAACAAGGCGCACCAACTTCAGTAAGAAGCAGTTCAGATATGCATTATAAGCCTTTAACCAGAAATTCCCAGCTCAGAAGGGCAGAGTCCAGCCTCTCCTCCCACGAGAGTGCAGACCACGAACCCTCTTAATGTAAAATAACTGGCCTGAAAGCCCAAGTGCTTAAACCAGAATTAATACACTTTTAGAATAACAGACACTGAGCCCTCAATCAGCAGTTCCCAACCTAGAAGGATGTAAGCTACCTGTTCTGCCACTACAGTGCAGACCACAAACCCTCTCAGTGCAAAACAACTGGTCCGAAGCCCAAGTGTTTAAACCAAAAGGCTTAGAATGAGCTACACCAAGCAGTAATAAATACAACTGAGTACTTTTAAGATGATGCAAAAGTAAAATAAAGTAGGTAGAAACACAAGTACAGTAAAAGAGCTGGTCCTGCCCTACCTAGTAGCTGTCATAATAATATATAGCCCTAATGTACTTTAATGGTACATCTTATTTGACCAAATTATTAAGTAGATTATTAAGTCTGTGATTTTATACAAGGCAATATACTACATGGCTGGAAATATATAAACCTTAGTTCATTTTGCGATCAAAAATTATATATAAATATATACATATACATTTTGCATGTAAAAATCAGTTTCTATTTTCATAACCTATTGTCAACAAAGATCGCTTTCGTCCTTCTAGACTTCTTCAGGTCTGTGTACAAGAACCCAAAAAGCCTATATAATTGTATAATTAGTTAGTATTGTTCTTACCATCATTCTGAATAAAGTTGAAAAAAAAAAAAAATATATATATATATATATATATATATATATATATATATGTATGTATGATGATGGAAACAAAATATACACTTAAATTTCAAATGATTTAAAATGGTATTTAAAACCAATTTGTAGAACAAATAAAAAAATAAAATAAAATACAATTAGTCATGTAAACAATGTGGCAATTTTCTAAGTTCCAGTGCACTTTTAATTGAACAGTAGTAGTTTAGTCCAGGCTTTCTAAAAGAGTTTAGCTTTAATTGCCACATAAGTTCATGTTTCTCCAGAATATTCAGGATGTCTCCTTCAAGATCACCCATGTCTGTGCAATGCAGGATCTGGAACTTAAAACCTGTGTGTCTTTTTTGAAGAGAAAGGTGTTTGGCTAGTGGATTATTTTTACATCCAGAGCGGATTTCTGACAGATGACATGAAATCCTTCGCTTGAGTTTATTTTCAGTCTTGCCCACATAGAATGCATCACATTCATTGCACTGTGCCCTGTAAATTACTTTTTTAGTGTTACAGTCGCCCCCTGCACTGGTTTTAATGATCTTCTTTAAATAAGGGCAATAAAAACTATCACCTTGCTGTATAAATATACAAAATGTACAATTAGTTTCACATCTTTTAGTGCTTTTCTCACATGGTCTAGGTTTAAATTTAACAAAACTTCTAATATTCCTGGCCTTCCTATAAACAAATGATGGGGCTTCACCTAAGATGTTAATCAGAAAAGGGTTTCCTGTGACAAAGTCCCAGTTTTCTTCAATAATATTTTTGATACTGTGATAATCCAAAGTGTATGTCAGGATGCAGCTATTTTTGCATTTGTTATTCTCTGTGGAATTACTTAACATATTTCTACTGGGGAGGTTGAGTGAAGGTGCTTCAGTCCTTTTCAGTTCTATAATGGGTTCCAGGATGTTTTTTAACATCGACTTTCATAGCCTCTCACTAGAAAATCATTCTCTAAGTTATTCAGGTTTCTCAAAAATGGTTCCATCTCTGTGGTAATTCGAGCTAATCTATAGCCTTAGGATTTCACTACATTATATTTGGTTTTTGTAGGATGTAGACTTTTACTGTGGAGTAATAAGTTAACCCTCGTTGGTTTTCTGAATAGATCAGTGGTGATTCTGTTATTGATCTTGTCCTTGGAAATCTGCATATCTAAGAAAGTGGTTGAAGTACAGCTATGGGAAGAGGTAAACTTAAGGAAGGGGGTTGTTTGATTGAGGTAAGTGATAAAATCTCCAAGCTGCAAGGTGTCACCTTCCCATACAATAAAGACATTGTCAATAAAACGTAAATAGCATGTGATATGCTGCATGTAGTCTGGGTTGTTTAACACAAAGTCCTCTTCCCATTTGCCCAGGGCTATGTTAGCTATGCTGGGAGCCATGGCAGCCCCCATTGCTATCCCAGTTTTTTGTTTGTAGTGTTTGCCATTGAAAGTAAAGAAATTGAAGTCCAGTACAATGTTAATGAGCTTGCTTAACCTTTGCAGTTGTGCCTGTGTACCCTGATTATGTTTTTTAAAAGACTCCATAGCTGCTGTTATACAGTAATTGATTTCATGTCATCTGTCAGAAATCTGCTCTGGATGTAAAAATAATGCACTAGCCAAACACCTTTCTCTTCATAAAAGACACACAGGTTTTAAGTTCCAGATCCTGGATTGCATAGACATAGGTGATCTTGAAGGATACATCCCGAATATTCTGGAGAAACATGAACTTATGTGGCAATTAAAGCTAAACTCTTTTAGAAAGCCTGGACTAAACTACTACTGTTCAATTAAAAGTGCACTGGAACTTAGAAAATTGCCACATTGTTTACATGACTAATTGTATTTTATTTTATTTATTTTTTTTTTCTACAAATTGGTTTTAAATGCCATTTTAAATCATTTGAAAGTTAAGTGTATATTTTGTTTCCATCATCATACATATATATATATATATATTTATTTATTCAACTTTATTCAAAATGATGGTAATAACAATACTAACTAATTATACAATGATATAGGTTTTTAGGGTTCTTGTACACAGACCTGAAGAAGTCTAGAAGGATGAAAGCAATCTTTGTTAACAATAGGTTATGAAAATAGAAACTGATTTTTACATGCAAAATGTATATGTATATATTTATATATAATTTTTGATCACAAAATGAACTAAGGTTTATATATTTCCAGCCATGTAGTATATTGCCTTGTATATAAAATCACAGACGTAATAATCTACTTAATAATTTGGTTAAATAAGATGTACCATTAAAGTACATTAGGGCTATATATTATAATGACAACTACTAGGTAGGGCAGGACTGGCTCGAATGTCACACTGATGGGGGAAGGGATGTGAATTTAACATGTGTACCAATAACACTTTGTTTTACAGCACAATAAACCACTCCCATGCCTGATAAAAAGTATATATATATTTAGAAAGCTTGTGAGGAAATTATTACTCTATTTTTGTTTTACTTGGATCGCTTGTCTGTGTACTTAATAAAGGATTTTCGACTGGAAACAGACTGCCTGCCTTGCTTGGATTACCTTCGAATACTTAGTAATGCTGTAGAATTATATATTTTCTATTATTACTTTTTGACTTGACGAGTTTACGTTCACTACTTCTACTACTATTGTCTGATCTGATTATATACAGTGATTAACTAGAAATATATGGACTGAAAATCTTCCACACGGAGAAGTTTCTTACACTGTTTTGTTTTTAGACCCACTACACTTTAGTGGGTTGTTTTGAGACTTCGGGGATACAACGGAGATTACTTGTTTTTTAACCTCTACAGTCACTGATGTGCAGATTTTTTCTGCTGTACTTTTGAAATAACTGATGATTGTAGTCCCAGAAATAAGTTATGCAGTTAAATTCTCTGGTTTTGCTCTTGATTTTGAAAAGTATTATCTTAAAAATCTCTCATAATTTGTACCAGATCTCTTTTACCTGTGTAACCCAACAGTAACCCACCAGCTTCATACAGGTGTTCTACTTTTCTTTTTTAGCATCTTTATTAAATTATTATTTAAGGCATAGGCATACGTACATTAATATAAACGAAAACAAACCATATTAATGTTTCATATTCATGCATTATACATTACATATATGTTTTGTTCCTTTTTCTCATTCACTCCAACATTAAACAAATTGTTCGATTTCTTTTCGCTAGGTTACTTTATAGATCTGTCCCCTTCAGCTCAACAAAATAATTTAGATATATCCAGAATATTCGCTGTTTTACTTTCCCTGAGTTTGCTAATAAGTTTAAACTGACATTTTCGGTCCACGAAATCACTACAACATTCCCAGCAAATGTTTATTTCATAGTCTAAAGCATGTTGTTTCAGGTATGAATCTTTTATATCCAAATGCACCTAACACTCCCTTAGAAAATGGACCATAATTTCCTTATCTCTTCCATTGTTATGTCACTAGTCAGAGGGAACATAATCAGGATTTGTGGAATTCCATACCAGATTCAGCATGTAGACCCTCTCTCCCACAAGTTTAGCAACCCTCAGGAGCATCTCACTTCATTAAAAGTGGTTTCAAAGAATGAAAAGCCAGTTCACTAAAACCACTGCCATCGAAAGTGGATTGCCTTTTTCTCCACCTTTGTGTGACCTCACGTTGGTATATATTTCCAGGGGGTGTTAGGGATATAAGAGGGCTTGGCCCTGCAAAAAAATGTTTTCAGTGTTTGCTGAGGGGCAGTTTTGGCAAACTGGTTTTGGTTTCTTTTCATTTGCTGAAACTGCCTTTGATAAATTGACATGAATCCGTAACCTGCAACTCCTAATTATTTAGCCCCTTAAGCATTTTGATAAAAAAGCCATTGTACAAAATACATAACCCTAAGCCATGATAAATATTAAGGGTTTAAAAATTAAATTAAAACAAGATAAGTATGTGCATGGTATATACCTGGCTATACCCACACAGAGTAAGAATACTTTAAAATAAATCTTGTAAACCTAAACATGGTAGATTCTGCCTTTAAATCAATGGGTCTAATCACCAGGGTGGATTATTTTTCCATATTATTTATCTCAGGCAGACTGCAAAGTTATGCACTGGGGTCTAATAAAGGATTAGGATTAATTTCATAGATTCTGACTTGAGAAAGCAACTGCTAGGCATAGCTCTAAACTGTCAAGATTATTGCAGAATGTCCATACATTTGCCTTATATTTTTTGCTTATTCTTCATAAAATGTGAGGCTTCCTGGCAAGCCATTGATGACTGATGTCACTAAATTCAAAAAATGCAAGCTAAGGCAAAATCTGTTAATGTTCAACAAACACACTGCCTTACTACCCATATGGGTAGTAGTGCCCTGCTGCCCTGTCTCTGGCTGTATGCCAAAACTCATGACTCCTCCCTCTGTCTGTAGATGTGATAGTGCAATCAACTGAGAGTACAGTGACTGACTTTCAAACCCATAGTCAGGACCCTTCGAGTATTGTAGTGCAATAGTAAAAGATGGGTCTCGCAGAAATATGCTCCTTCCTCTGGACTAGTTAGCTTCTGAGGTCAGATAAAAAGCCATTCTGGATTTTATTTATTTATTTATTTATTGATGTTTGATTACCAGGAAAGATGGACTAGGTATGAGCCCATTTTCAGTACAGGCCAGGGAAGAAAAGCTTTTTTTTCCTCCTACTGCTTTTTTCTATCAGTACTTGAATAGTGTATTCTACTACTTTGTTTCTTTTATGTGCTTGGAAATGTGTATTTGTTAGAGTTTTACTTTACCTGCAATAGAAGTTTTATACAATAATCATTTGAAATGCTGGGACCAACTAGAACAACTCTTGAAACAAGGAGACTGAATAGCGAAAAGGATAGACCGATGTCCATCAGAGTTGGTGTGTGTGTGTGTGTGTGTGTGTGTGTGTGTGTGTGTATATATATATATATATATATATATATATATCAATGGATTCACTTTATAATCTCGAAATGCTGAAATCTCGATTTTCAGTATCTCGAGACTATAAAGCCAAACATTTACAATATCGAAACCCCAAAAGTGCGAAATTCAAAATCAAGACTTTTAAATACACCCTCCACCACACAAACAAACATACATACACCTTCCTTCCCACACTACAACAAACCAAAAAAAAAATACACACAAACACAACAAAACAAATATACACACACCTACCCTATATATAAGCAGGGGGGCAAGCTCCCCTGCAGCCCCCACACCCCCGCTACTTATATACACTAACGCCGAGGTCACACTAACAAGACAAAGACACTAAACCCACCACCACGTACTCTAGATTCCCCTTGCACAAACAAATGCTACATACATGCAAACACCGCCACTCTCAACACTTACACACTCACACTCTTACCTACCTACCCTAACCTACACCTAAAACTTCCCAATACACTCACATACACTCAAATACCTACCCAAAACCCTTAAAAAAACAGCACTTACCTGACTCTCCACATATATCCACACAATGGCAGGCAAACCATATCCCACAGCACACCACACCTTACAAACACAGCAAATCCCACATACCTCTCCACCACAACTGCGAAGTCAACACTTCGAATTCGATCAAGTTCAGTTTCACTCAACTGCACTTTGGCATTTTTATCTCGAGATACTGAAATTCGAGATTTCAGTATTTCGAGATAGTAAAGTGCATATGTATATATATATACATATATATATATATATATATATATATATATATATATATATATATATATATATATATATATATATATATATATAGATATATATATATATATATATATATATATATATATATATATAGTTATATATATAGTTTTATATATATATATATATATATATATATATATATATATATATGGATTCACAAATACTGAAATGTCGAAATTCAGTATTTCGAGGCTATAAAGTCGAAACCTAAAAAGAACAAAAACTCAGAAGCGTGAAATTCAAAATCTCACACACCGGAGATTTTGAATTAGCACTTCTACTCCACACACACACACGCGCGCACACACACACACACACACACACACACACACACACACACACACACACACACACACACACACACCTTCCTCCTCACACACAAACACAAGCTCTCTACTACATAAAAGTACATGCTTCACACCCCCAAACCCCCCTACTTAAATATTCTAACTCTAGGTCACACTACATACAAACACAGACAAAACACCACCACACAAGCTACATTCTCCTCGCACACACACATCACAGCAACAAAACACACTAACGCACACCACAGCCCCTACCTAAAAACCCTTAACACATAAACACTTACCTGAATCCATAACCACAGCAAAATACCAGAAGCGCTAATTCAAAACGTGCGGGACATACACAAGTAAAAACATGCTCGGCAGAGGTTCTTGAACTTTGTTAACACAAATGCTCTGGAACAGATAGTCTGCACCCCCACTAGGAGCTCTAAAGTTCTGCACATAGTACTAACTGACATGGGGTGGTTACTGTACTTCCCCATGCGTGACACCCTCCCTGGTTAGGTCAGACCACAAATCAGTCTCATTTGAATTAACTACTGGAACTGACACCCTCACAGGAACCAAAATTATAAAAAAACTTTACCTAAGCTAATTACAGCCTACTAAGCAATGGTATAAAAAGCTTCATACCACCCGCAGTTGCAGACATTAATGATCACTATGCGGAAGTGTACACAAATGCCCTGTACAAACACTTAAGCGACTGCATAAACTCTGCTGTACTTGACTGGATCAAAACCAAATCTTTCCATAAAAACAAGCCACGTAGTAGACTTGAAGTATAAACAGATTATATAACAAGAGGAAGAAACTGTTGTCCAAAAGCAAGAGGGATATCACTCTGCAGAGGAAGAGTTCCCTTCTGAGCCTAAACAAGAAAATCAGAAATCTTATAAAGTTTTCTAAAGTAAATTATGAAACTAAAATCACATCCCTGGCCAAGGATAATCACAAGGCATTCTTTAACTACATCTGAAGTCTAAAATGGAATGCCCAGCTATGTGCCAAACTGGTTATAGATGGGATCACTCATACTATACTGGAAGATATTGCCAACTTGCTAGGTGACAGATTCAGCACAAACTTCACACCCCTATCCTCACCTACCGTATCCCAAAGCATACCTAACACCAGCCCTTTGCCTAGTAGCTGTAGAGAACAGGTAATATCTGCACTCACCAAGGTCAAAAACACAGCCTCAGTGGTGTAGTTCAGTGATTATTGTACCTAGTCAACCACTGTAGTCAGACAGCACATGCATATAAGTTACTGAGCATGTGTGCGATCAGTGCCATTTTGAATAGTCAGTTAGAGTGAGTGCAAGCTTGAATAGAGATGCACATGTGAATGTGTTAGAAGGAATAAGTCGGTCAGTAAGTATATAAAGTTTGAAGTATATGTTACAATTACAGCTCCTGATGTGTTTATGTACAATAAATTACTTGAATGCATTCCATGCCGCAGTGTCTCATTTGAATACACAAGATATGACATGCTGTCAGAATGGGATCCGAAGCCGAAGTAGCTCACAAACCATGAGGTACACTGAAGTAGGGTAATCTACAGGAGCAAACTCGCAAACATCTCAGTGGTTATTTGAAGGTAATTAAGTTAATTTTAAATGATTTTCAGTTGCCAAACTTGTGGTATAGCATTCAAAGTGATGAAAATAATTACCTAGTTATTTTCAGAGAATAATGTCCAGACAGACTAGAACAACTCTACCAATCAGTAAACAATTGTTAGTACCAAATACAAAAAACAAAGTGGTCAAGGCTCAGCTTTTGAGATAACATCAGTCACAAAAGTTGTACTATGATAAGACCAGTAAATCCCTTAGAACATTACTACAAGGAGAAGTTGTAAGAATGCAAACATCTAAAGGATACGACTGAGTGGGAATCATGAAGAACATTTGTGAGGAACCAAGATCTTACATCATGCAATCGGAAGGAATGGATTTCAGACGGAATCAAAGACATGTTTCCTGTCTCCGAACCAGTGATGCAGCAGATTGCCTGTGTTGACAACTCTAATTCCCAGAGTGACTCTACACGTGTTCGAATTCAAAAGGACAGTGTGCTTCCTTCAAATAATTTTGATGTAATTACATGAACAACAAAAATATTTTGATGTAATCCCTGATGTTCCAGTTGTAAAAGAATCCCCAGGGACTGTCCCTGTTGCTAAACCCAAATCAGGTAGAATTTCCAGACCGAATCCAAAACACAGGACAACTTGGACTTGAACTCAGTTTTGTTTGTTAAAATGTTGATATAATGTTTAGATATGACAATGTCTTTGTTCTCCTATTTTAGCATGTTGGACAAAATTAAAGAGGGAGGATGTAAATCACTGTATATTGTACCTAGTCAGCTACTGTAGTCAGAGAGCATGTGCATATGAGTTACTGAGCATGTGCGAGATCAGTGCCATTTTCTATAGTACTCAGAGTGAGTGCAAGCTTGAATGGAGATGCACATGTGAGCGTGTCAGAAGTAATGAGTCAGTCAGTAAGCATATGAAGTTCAAAGTATATGTTCCAGTTACCGCTCCTCACGTGTTTATGTATAATAAACGACTTGAACGCATTCTGTGCCTCAGTGTCTCATATGAATACAGCAGACATGCAAAAAATGGGACCAGATAATATCCCAGGTTGTTTTCTAAACAATCTAAAACAAGACCTAGCAGATCCACTTGGTGTTCCATTTAATCATAGGTAGAGAACTGGCTATGTTCCTGCAGAATGAGAACAGCAATAATAATCCCCCTGCACAAATGGGGGCCATCAACTGGCTCTGAGAACTACAGACCCATAAGTCTAACCAGTCTCATCTGCAAGGCCATGGAAATAATTATTATGGACCTTATCAACAAGTACATAGACCACCTGCAAATGCTGGACTCAACCCAGTTTGGGTTTAAGCATAGTTCATGTTTATTAAACCTAATGGACTTCTTTGAGAATGTCACCAAAGCCATGGATGAAGGTAAGAAAGTGCACACTGCCTATCTCGACCTTGCCAAGTCTTTCGACACAATTCCCCACTCTAGCATTGTTGAGAAACTCTCCCAGATAGGGATTTACCCTTACATTACTAGATGGGTAACCAATTGGCTTACCGACAGAACACACTCTGTCAAAACTTATGACTCCATCTCCACTAGTAGACCCATCACAAGTGGAGAACTACAGAGGTCTGTGCTGGACCCCTTACTGTTTGGCATGTATTTCTGAGAAGCCCAGGCCAAAGTAGAGGGCCTTTGGCTCACCAAGTTCACTGATAATTGCAAATTGGAAGCAATCATTGAGTCCCCCAATGATGTCAACATATTACAAAAAGGGCTAACAAAGACAAATGATTGCTACCAAAGCCATGGTCTATGCACTAATCCTTCTTTCATGTCAAAAGTGATCTCAGAATGTATTCTTAATTAGTTTATTAACCTTCCTGTGTTTTTCCCAGAACCTAAGGATAAGTGGCAGAGGATACTTCATACCTTTGATGGGCAACTCAGCTACTATCTTGACAGAATGAAACCCTTCAACAAAGCTGAAAGATGTTTTATTTCTTACACAGGGGAAAGTGAACCATTGCATGTTGGTTGTCCTCTGGTATTGTTTTTTTTGTTACACCCACCATGGTAAGGCAAATCCAGGTAAGGTAAAGGACATTCCATCAGGGTGTTTTCCTCTTCAGTAGCTTACTGGAAAGGAATGGACTCTAGAAGTATTCTAGAGGGAGCAAATTGGTCCTCTGTCCATACCTTCACAAAGCACTGCAAGCTGGATGCTTTTTTTTTTAATACAGAGCAAGCTTCAATAAGACCATCCTCCAGGGGCTCCTGGACCCTTATTTTTCCTCCTCCCAGGTTGAGTAAGTTTTGGGAATCTACTCATATACCAGTAAGGGAGTGTGTTTGTTAAACATAGTTCAGTTGCTTAAGTCCTACTTAAGAGTAACAGTAGATGTTCATAAAACAAGTTACCTTACTGGCAGTTCCCACCCATCACCCCCCTTCTGGATGTACACAGTTTGTTGTTGGAGTTGCCATTGAATTTTTTCTGAGCGGCATTTTTTGTTGTGTATGTGTGCATTTTTTGGTATTGAACAGTATGTGTTCACAAGTTTGTATTTTCATCTTCTTTTCCTTATTGAAAAACTTCAATCTTGATTTATTCTTAACTGAGCTTAAGGCTTGTAATTGGTCCCCATTAAAACAACTTTCCCTTGATGAAGCTGTCGACTACTTCAATGCTAATTTCCTAGCCATCCTTAACCAACACGCTCCTACCCGCTCTATTAGGATAAAAAACAAACCTGCTCCATGGCTTTCTAAGGAAACTAAGCAAAAACTCCACCTCAGAAATAAATACTGGCACAGATCACGCTTAACTAAGAACCCCATTGACCTCCAAAACTTTAAACAATTGAGAAATGAAACAAAAAAAGCCATTATGTCTGATAAACAAAACTACTACCTACATTCGCAGCAATCCCACCATAATAAACCACAAAAATTCTGGGCAAGCATTAATGAACTATTACACCCCGGTCAATCAATTACACCAAACCCACAAGGCTCTGACCATAACAACCCCAAACAAATTGCCAATGCCTTT
This sequence comes from Protopterus annectens, assembly GCF_019279795.1. Lineage (NCBI taxonomy): Eukaryota > Metazoa > Chordata > Ceratodontiformes > Protopteridae > Protopterus > Protopterus annectens. Next base: position 1,598,019,585 of record NC_056732.1, read on the forward strand.
AATACCTTTTTCACCAAAACTATTCAAACTCTAGCCAGTCAACTCTCTCCACAAAATTCAACCTCATCTAAGACTGAATCTAACCCACCTCCTCCATTTTACTTCCAACCTGTCCCTACAGCTTTTATTCTCACCCTTTTACAAAAACTTAAACCTTGCACTCCCTCTGCTGACCAACTACCTGCAGAATACTTACAGTTAGCAGCCAAATCTATTGCCTACCCCATCTCCATTCTCATCAATAGAAGCATTACTGAAGGATACGTCCCCATTCTTTGGAAAGTCTCACATATCATTCCCCTTCATAAAGGGGGAGACTCCACTGACCTTTCCAACTATCGTCCCATAGCCCTACTCTCCCCTTTATCTAAGGTTATGGAAATGTGCATCCATAGGCAATTATTAGACCACCTTCTCCATAATAACCTGCTCTCCAACTCCCAACATGGCTTCAGACCTTCCCACAGCACTACTACTGCCCTCCTCTCCTTCATGGACACCATCAACAAAAAACGCAACCTTAACATGCTCTCCTCTGCACTTTTCATTGACCTGTCCAAAGCCTTTGACATGGTAAATCACAATATACTCATAAACATTCTGAAATCTATGTCACTTGATGCACTAGCTATAAAATGGTTCATATCCTATTTAAATAACAGACATCAAGCTGTGCTCTGGAATACCACTCTTTCTACCCAACTACCCGTTGATATTGGTGTCCCTCAAGGGTCCATACTAGGTCCACTCCTATTTTCCTTATTCATCAATGACCTTCACGAAGCAGTTCCCCAAGCTACATGCATACAATATGCAGATGATTCTACACTTATATGCTCAGCCACATCTGAATCTGAACTTCACTTCCTTACACAGAACTTATTTAGCTCAGTAGAACTATGTTTTACAAAACGCTGTCTCATACTAAATCCCAAAAAAACTAAACTTCTACTTTTTACACCTACCAATAAATCTCCACCAATTGACTTCACTATAGCTTCCAATAATAGCACTGTTATATCCCAGGATCTTACTACCAAACTGCTAGGTATCACCATAGACAACAACCTTAACTTTGACACTCATATTAATAATATCTTGAAAACAACTAACAGAAAAATAGGCTCTCTATATAGGATCAAACCCTTCCTCACCCCTGCAACTAGCATAACTATCGCCCACACCCATCTAATCTCTACCCTACTCTATGCCTCTCCCATTTTCACTAACCTGTCAAAAAATAACCTTAAAAAACTAGAAAACTCCTACAACAACATAGCCAGATTTGCCACTGGTAACCCTTTTAAAACACACCACTGTATTAATCTAAAATACCTAGGGTGGCTTGAATTACAGCAACAGCTAAAATATAATCAATTGACCATTGCCCATAAAATTCTTTATCAACCTGCTAAGACACCCATACTATCTAACCTTATTCATCCCTACAATAACCTGAAATCCCTAAGATCTTCACAAAAAATCCTCATAAATATTATCAAATCAAACAATAGAGCTAGAGACTCTCTCTTCACTAACACTGTTGGGAAAATCTGGAACTTACTCCCCACTGAACTTTCAACACTTCCCTCTATTTCCTTGTTCAAAAATAAACTTAAGCTCTTCCTTAAAACACATTGGATGTGCCCCTGTACTAAACCTGACTAACCTACATGCTCTCACTACTTGTTTCATCCCCACCTTATATGCTCTAGCTACCTGTTTCTACCTCACTGTCTCAGCTCAGTAACTATCTCATCAGAATTCAACTACCATTCTACCTCTACTACCTAGCCTTACCTATTAGTATACTCTTATAAAAGTTCCAGTCTTCTCGATTAGAACTTTCTTTCTCAACTTCTATTCCAGTCCTAATTTCCTTTTTTCCCCTTCTTATATCTAGAATTATATTATGTGTTTTACTATCAATCTTTCTGAACAGTTAAAATGCAGCCTCATGATAAATTGTATTATGTTTAGTCAATATTTTATGTTATATACTCTATAAACTTGTAACCACTTTTTAGCTAATACTGCTTTAGTCATTATTAATGTAGTCGATCTCATGTATGTACTACTGTAGATATGTACTATAATTGAAGTTTGGAGCTTATCTCCCCGGGCCTCTACTGAAAATGGACATATATCCAGCTAGACTAGCCCGGTCAACAAATGTAAAATAAAATAAAATGGTCCTAGAATACTGGAATGATCCTGTCGGGGACTATAAGGCAGTCCCTCTACTTTCTGGTGCTTGGACCATCACAACCACATACAACGAGGCGTTCTGAGCTTTGGTAGACTGCTAGAGATAGGGTAGCAGGGCATTTTTACCCATATACATCAGTAAGACAGTATGTTCTACTGACAACTACTGTTGCAGGTAAGTAGGACTTATGCCACTGTACTTTTTAGCAACCTTCTAAGTTTATAAGAGCAATAGTCAAAGCCTGCCCCTGACTTTGGACCCTTGCCCCCCCTCCCCATTATTTTTGGCTTTTTCCAGATTTCTCATGTTAAGAGATTGAGGGGCATGCTATTAGGTCACCATAAATAGCCTGTTCCTCTAGTAATCTTATAACTGGCTGGGACGTATAACCTTCTTGCTGTCCATGCACTACAATCTATGAATTAAAGACTGACAAAAATAGATACATTTCTTTTTTTGCAACATGCATTTTTGAAAGAGGTTCTTCCCTTTGCTACAATCTGTCTTGAGGATGCAGGGTCATGTTAAGGTGCTCACTAATTATCAACTAATATCCTGGAAGTATAATATTGCATTGTTAGCCGTATAATCTAGGAAAGAATTCTTCATGGTCATGATTAGGGAGATAAATGTTGCAGGCAGTTTTCTCTCTAGACTCAGCTTTTATAATGCCATTTATCTTTAAGCCCCCCCCTTCCATTCTTCATTAAAATCTACCATAAAGCCATTTTAGCTGGAGTTACCACTCCTCATTTAGAACTAGACTCTTAGGCTTGCTCCCATTCCCCATCCTTTTGCCTGCATTCATAAATGTTTTAATGTCTGCTGTAATTAGTTGGTTATTTGCAATGGAACAATACTAGTGTGCAGTAACTTCATTAACTCCAGTAAATACATTATTTGTTTGGTTACTTGCAATGGAACAATATTAACCGATCATAACTTCATTAATTCCAAAAAACACATTACTAGCTTAATTAATTTAATGGAACAATACTGACCTGCCATAACTTCATTAATTCCAAAAAACACATTTGTTTGACACAATTACCCAGTCCCCTGACATTGCATGATATTCTCTTGTAGTTGTTTGGTACTGTTGTCAGTAATACATAATCAACTCTGACTAGACATACTTTTCCCCTCACTTAAAACTCCATGAGCAGAATAGCAAGAATATAATACACGAGCAAATGTGCAGTAAAAAACAAAAACAAAAAAACAAACAAAGAAAAAGGAACCGTGTGCACATATCCTGCCTAAACAGGAATTAATGGCCACAACCCTGATAGAGCATAACTATGCAGTGAATTTTAGACTAAATAATGGAAAAGGCACTCTGATTTATGTATGCATGTGTGCATTTATTTATTTATTTATTATTTATTACTTATTATTAGGCTTATTAACCAGGGTGGCCACGGTGATGCAGCAGTTAGCGTTGTCGCCTCACAGCAAGAGGTTCTCCAGTTCGATCCTTGGCTGGGGTGCCTTCTGTGTGGAGTCTGCATGTCCTCCCTGTGGTCACGTGGGTTTCCTCCGGGTGCTCTGGTTTCCTCCCACATCCCAAAGATATGCTGTAGATGAATTGGACACTCTAAATTGGCCCTAGGTGTGAGTGCGTGTGTGTGTGCCTTCCGTGGAAGGTTGGGCGCCGGGCTGATAACTCGACACCGTAAAACTCCACTGCTAATCATGAGTGGGCAGGTGATCCACTGTGGCAACCCCTAACTGGGAAAAGCTGAAAGAAGAAGAAGATTAAGCTTATTAACCAAAGACTGATCCATTTCAGCCACTGTCCAGAAGACAATGAAGTAACAATGACACTGGATACTCATAAGATACCCGGAGTGCTAAAGGCAGATTATAAAATAAGAAGCATACCCATTGCAGTAATGGTATAGACAATAAATGTGCAGACTGACTTTACGTGGCTGGCAGAGCTAAGTAAAAAATCAAATTACAGTGGTGAAAATGAGGCAGCAGGATTGGATCCTGCAACTCTGTGACAGATGCATACAATATTTCAAAGTCAAAGTTCCTACAAAGGCTTGAGATGGGTTGTAATATAATGTTAAGAAGTAGAAAGTGCTATGAGTAAGTCATGACTCTGACTAAAGCAAATCCCATTTTACATTGTCTGATGTTTAGATAATTGTAATTTGAATTATTTGTCAAACTAGATGTTCATAATGTTACTGTAGAAGACATACCAAAGTTGGGGAACAAATATAAAAAGGTGTAATGATGTGGACCTTAGATTTTTTTAGGTCTTTGCAGTATTGTGATTTAATGTTCATAGGATCACAACTGTTATTGTGAGATTTTGCTAGTAATGTGAATTTAAGAAACAGGATAGAATCAGTATAGAGTGTTTTGTGAATTAGTGTTAGTAGTAGGACATCATGTATTTGTTGCAATAGTAAATAAGTTGCCCTGTCGAGAATTACACAGTGATGTTCGTTGTGGGAGGAGAAAATGAAGTGTATCTATATATATGTATGTATAATATAATATAATATAATCTTCTTCTTTCGGCTTTTGCGGGTTCATAGGTTCATAGGTAGGTACTAGGCTATTGGCCCTACGGCCTATATAAGCCTAGCCAAATGGTACCCTGGCTTTTGCCACCCAAGAAAATTATTTTCCTGTGCCCCTGTCAAGCAGAGCCACAGAAGTGATCCCTGGGGTGAATTTCCTATCTCCCATCCAATCATCAAGATTTTGTCTTGAAGAGTGCTGATGAGGAGCTTTGTTTGATATAGTTAGGTAGTTTGTTCCAGAGTATGGGAAGTCTCTGGGGCAGGAATCTATCCCTCCAGCATATTCTGTTTATTGTGGTGACAAGGTTTAGGTCCCTAGAGCGTGTAGCTCGGAGGGATTTCTTTACATGGAGCATGTCCAACAGCTCTGGGTTTGACATAGCTTTGTATGTTAGGCAGAGACCGCCTCTGAGTAGGTGATATGCGACAGAGTAAAGCTGGAGTTCTTTGAGACAGTTTGCGTAGGGCATCTGTTTGAGGCCGGTAATCCTCTTTGTGAGATATTTCTGTGGCCTTTCCAGTTGTTGTAGATGTCTTGTGAGGTACACAGCAAAAGGACCATTGTATATAATGGGTCTAATGAGTGATGAGTAGAGGGGAACAATGACCTATTTTTTCCTGGATGAGAAACCTTTTGTGATGAGGTGTGCCACATAGAAGGATTTCTTGACTACTGTGGCGATGTGATTACCAAAGGAGAGACTACTGTCCACCTGTGTCCCAAGGTCTCTTATCACACTTTCAGTCTTAAGTAGACTACTGCCTATGTGATAGTTCATGGGTACAGAGTTTTTACCAAAAGGGATGAGAATGCACTTTTTGGCATTGAGCTTGAAGCCATGGCTTTGACACCAGGCATCTGTCTCAGTGAGGCCCTTTTACAGGATGTCCACATCGTTAGGTGTTTTGATTATGGCTCCTAGTTTGCAGTCATCTGCGAACTTTGTTAGCCAAAGACCTTCTGTATTAGCCTGTACTTCAGAGAAGTAGATACCAAACAGGAGTGGACCTAGGACTGACCCCTGTGATACTCCACTTGTCACTGGTCTGAAGTTGGATTTAGAGTCTGCTACTTTCACAGTGTGGGTTCTGTCAGTGAGCCAGTTGGCAACCCATCTTGTGACATAGGGATTTATATCTAGTTTAGTGAGTTTATCTATAATTCCAGAGTTGGGGATGGTGTCAAAAGCCTTGGCAAGATCGAGATAGGCTGTTTGAACCACCTTACCCTCATCTACGGCTTTGGTGACTGCTTCAAAGAAGTCTGTCAGGTTTAGGAGACATGATATGCCTTTTACAAACCTGAACTGGGTAGTGTCCAGAGTTTGGAGATTACCAATGTCATAGCCTTGCAGACCAGCCTCGTCAGGCTAATGGGGCGGTAGTTCCCGGGGTCCGTAGTGGATCCCCCTTTGTGAATTGGAATAACCGTTGCTGTGCGCCATTCATTGGGCACAAAGCCAGAGGTGAGGCTATGATTGAACATGGTACTTAAGTGGGGTTTCAGTTCATTCTGTAGTTCACGTAGAACTCATCCTGGGATGTTGTCATGTCCCATGGATGCTGTGTTCTTGGCTTTGGAGAGTGTGGTTTTTACCTGTACAGCCGTGATTACAGCAACTTTGCATTCTTCTGGTATAGAGATGGGCCCTTTAGGGGATGAGAGAGGGCTAAAGTTAGCACTGAACCTATCTGCCAGGATGTTGGCAATATCAGTTGGTTCTGTATATTTAGTGCCAGTGTGCTGTAACTCAGAGCAGATCTGAGTGTTGCCATTGAGATTCTTGACATAGCTATAGAATGCTTTTTAGTTGTCTTTATAATCAGTGGTGATTTTGTTTTTGTAACTAGCTTTGGAAGATTTTATGAGGGATCTCAGCTTCTTACTGAGGCTGACCACAGAGTTCCTCCAATCATGGGATTTTACTCTTTTTTTGCAACAGTTTCTTTTTTCTGTTGTAGAGTTTGTTTATAGCAGGGGACCACCAGACTGGCTTCCCTTTTTTGGAGGATAGCATCTTGATTCTGTTAGGGATTGCACAATCCATGCACTCAAGTAAGTGCTTATAAAGTGAAATTGTATAGGATTCAGCAGTCATACCTCTATTGTCCATCAGCATGGGTGTCGTGAAGTTTGCCACTTCTGTCTTAAGAAGTGTGAAGTTGGCTTTGGAGAAATTTTTTACGGTGGTTTCCCTAATGGGGGGTGGAGGTGGGATGTGGATGACTAGGGTGATTTGCTTATGGCCGGATCTGACCAACGAGGAATTGACCTCTGGTGTAGAACACCAGTTGCCCATGTTGGTAATGACCAAGTCTAAGATATTGATGCCCCTGGTGGGGTGTGGATAAGTTGATCCAAGACGTTGGACTTTATGAATTCCAGAATACGTTGAGCACAAGAGTTGGTACATGAGTAGTTTTCCCAGTTAATGGTGGGGTAGTTAAAATCGCCCATTATTAGGGTGTTTGGTTGTATCCTAATATTTTCCACTGTAACAAGAAATGAGGACTGGGAATCCTGGGGCATGGTGGGGGATCTGTAGCAAGCTACAATTTGGATTGCGGTCTTGCCCAGAGTTAGTTGCACCTGGGTAATCTTGGATGCATTATGCTGAGCAACTAGCCTGGAGGTGTGGATAACCTTAATGAATATGGACACCACCACCACCTTTAGTGCTTTGGTCCAGGTTAGATGGCTGAAAGGTGTGGCATGAATTATAGCCTGGTAATGCAGGGGTGCTCTCTTGAGCCTTGAGCTAGGTCTCTGTCACTGCACAGATGTCGATGTTCTCCATTTTAAGGAGTGCCTTGAGTGAGTGCATTTTGAGGTTTAGCAGTAAGTAGCATTACCCTCATATTTTGCTTGCTTGTACCTGTTACGGTGGTGAATTTGTCATTTGAATCTTGCCTAAAAAAGGCACTATAGGGGTGGCAAGTGCCTTAGCCAGTATCCATAATCCCAAGGGTGACAGGTGCAGGCCATCTCTGGCAAAGCATCATGGTTTTTTGATCATGTCATCCCAGGTAGACAGATACTGGATCCCCTTAGAATGACACGAGAAGCTTAGCCAATTTTTGAAGTCAGTCATTTTGTCCTTGTACTGTGGTATCATTCTGGGTGATGGCAGGATGCTACTCAGGGCTAGGGTCATACCTGCCTGGGCTACAAGATCGGACAGCTTCTCCATGTCTCTTTTCATGTAGTCTAGGGAGGTACGTCTCAGGTCATTCACACCAACATGGACAATGACAGAGTCATATTTGTACTTGTTGTGGAGTGACCTGAGTGCGTGCGTTATGTGGCAGATCCTGGCACCTGACAGGCAGCTAACAGTAACTTTCTCCTTGTTTAGCCTGGTTAGTGGAACATCAGTGTGCCTGACAATAGAGTCGCCTATGACTAGAGTGTTGGGTACGTTGTTATGCCTTATGGGCTGTGGTTGAGTGGCACACTGAGGTTGTGGGCTATGTGTCATTTGGGTTGTGTTGGGGGGTTGGAGGTTACTTTAATTTCTGCTTTGGAGGTCCCTGTTGCTTGGGTAATTTTTTTTGAGAGCCTCTGTGAATGTAGGTGTGTGTTTTGTGTTTCTATGTGTGTGTTTTGGTGGTGTCGGTTTTGAGGGACTATGTGATGAGTGTGGTGTGGTGCAAGTGTTTACCTTCTCCTCTTGACTGTCTAGTCCAGTCTTGGGTGAAGAGAGCTTTGCTTCCAGTTTGGCTATATAAGTGCATCTCTCACAGGTTGTAGTGTTGGGTGGTAGGAGGAGAAGGTTGTCTGTGTACATGAGGCAATTGCTGCATTGCCCCAAGATGCCCAGATTCATCAGGTAGACAGGAGAAAACACTGGGAGCTGACCCTTAGACATGCCCGGATAGGTGCTATTTATTAAGTACTAAAAACTGTTTTCCTCTAGACAAGTGAGGAAAGTTGAGTGCTGTAGTAATTTATAGCTTATTTAGTGCTTACAATGAGTTCTGAACAAGTGCGGAGCTCAAGTGCTGAAACTAGAAAACTGGCTAGTTCTAAGAAATAAAATTAAGCTAGAAGGCTTCCCTCCAACACAGAAAGGCTTGGGGGCTCAGAAACTTAAAAATAGTCCTGGATACAGCAAATCTATATCTGGACTAGACGACTTACAGGAAAGGCAGGAAACAAGCTTAGAAAAAAATTTTTTTTTCACCTATCCGCTCATGATTGGCAGTGGAGTTTTACGCTGTCGAGTTGCCAGCCCGGTGCCCAACCTTCCACAAAAGACACACACCTAGGGCCAATTTGGTGTGTCCAGTCCACCTACAGCATGTCTTTGGGATGTGGGAGGAAACCCACGCGATCACAGGGAGGACATGCAGACTCCACACAGAAGGGACCCCAGCCGAGGATCGAACCAGAGAACCTCTTGCTGTGAGGTGACAACGCTAACCACTGCACCACCGCGGCCGCCCCAATATAATATAATATAATATAATATAATATAATATAATATATATATATATATATATATATATATATATATATATATATGTGTGTGTGTGTGTGTGTGTGTGTGTATAATATATGGTTTACTATTAAACTGTCAACATGCAGAACATAAAGATATCACTTCTGCAGATTCAAATGTCGATGTTGAGCATACTAATTAGATTAAACTGTCGAACAACACCTTAGTGCGAATGCAGTGTGAAGTAGTTGACTTTACTGAATGTAATGCCTTCACTGATAGTAACACCATAACCATGAAATGTGTGAAAACATGAAAACGAACACATTTATGAAATCAGCTGTATAATTACAGATGCTTTAAAAGTTTCCATTGTAGTATTTTCACGTTAATGTTCCACACCATAGCTCCTCCTTAAAAAATGAACTAACCGGTTGCTATGACATTTAAACCTTTCCGGATGTACTATATCAAACTTTCCAAAATGTGCAGTGTTTTAATATCAGCATACAAATGTGTGTTATTCTGAACCTATAATGTTGAGCTCAATCTGCAGAATACCGTAATGCAGTCGCTTTTCCAAATCTGCAATTATAAACATTTGTATCAGGTATTTCTCCATTTTGTCAATCAAACATTTCACTCTCACACAAGTCATACTCGACATCTTAATAGTAAAACATAATATAATATATATATATATATATATATATATATATATGTGTGTGTGTGTGTGTGTGTGTGTGTGCATAATATATATATATATATATATATATATATATATATATATATATATATATATATATATACGTATTCACTTCATAACACTGAAAGCTCAAAACACTAAAACTCAAAACACTGAAACCAAAACACTGAAACTTTAAAATCTTGAAAACTCAAAACACTGAAAATACATCATACATATACTGAGTTTAAACAACATAAATCATAGCACTTTCCACCAAGTGTAAGCAGGGGGCAAGCCCCCATGCACCCCCCATGTGCAAAGCTGTGCCCCCCACACCCCATGCTACTTATATATATCAACTCCAAGATTGCACTTCACTACACTAAGTGCAATCTTTCAGTTGATATATTTAAGTAGCAGGGGGTGTGAGGGGCGCAGCCCCCCCACATGGGGTGCAGGGGGGCTTGCCCCCTATTTACACTTGGCGAAAAGTGCTACGATTTATGTTGTTTAAACTCAGTATATGTATGTTTGTGTTTTCAGTGTTTTGAGTTTCAGTGTTTTGAGTTTTTAGGGTTTTGAAGTTTCAGTGTTTTGGTCTTCTATATTATGAAGTTTTCTCATTTTCATTGTTTTAAGTTTTCAGTGTTATAAAGTGAATCCCTATGTACACACACACACACACACATATATATATATATATATATATATATATATATATATATATATATATATATATATATAGATATATATATATGGGTTCCCTGCATTTTGTCGAACATTTGTTTAGTGGACAAGTGGTAGGGGTGGTGCTTTATATCGAATGTATGGATAGCCAAATAGTCAAAATGTTGAGAGTATGCTTCGGTGAGACAGGTGAGTGGGGTTTGGAAGGGTGAGCATGTTTGTACATATATTTGAGAGATAGGGTTAAGGTTGGGGATAGGGGAAGGAACAGGTGTATATTTGTGTGGTAGTATGTGTGTATTTCAGGGTTAGAGTCAAGATTAGCTATGGGAATAGCTGTAGTGTTAGCATGTGTTTGTGTGCCCAAGTATGTCTTGCGTAGTGGCAGTTTTTCAGGAAGTTTTTTTAAGGTAAGGTGTAGGGTTAGGGTTAGCACCCATTGCTAAGGTTCAGTTATGTTCATGATGTTAATACAATGTGTAGTGTCCTTCAGACTAGCAGTCATCCGGTATAAGAGTAGTTTTAAGTAGTGTTCCAAAAATGCTGAGACTGGTTTGGTAGAGGAATACTTACAGAAAAGTGTTGGTCTACCAGATGGAGGCAGTTGATTTTTTTTATTTTTTTTGGGGAGAAAATATAGAAGTTGGGGGTTTGAGATCAACCATGACTAAATGGCACTTGTGTCCTTGGCAATAATGCCCTGGGAACCACCCCAGAAAAATTCCCATCTTTTTTTGAATAAAGGTGTCAGATCCAAATTTAACAGTACATAAGTCCATCCCTCAAATGACTTTAAGCCTCTCCTATCTAATCATGTTTGTGCGAGATAACCATAGCACCACCCTTTTCAGCATTTGTGATGGGTTAGCAAAGTGAGGTTGGGAGTTGGCATAATTGTTAAAGTGTTTGCCTCACAAGGTATAGACTTTGATTCTCACCTTTGAGGTAAATGGGCTAAGCTTAAAATGGCCAATAAGGATAGCTAGCTTATTATCAACCTATCATTATTGGTCAAATCATGTGGTGCTTTATGTTCTGGAACAATTGTGTAAAAAAATTTAAATATGATATCCTGTTTATTATGATTATCCCTAAAAACAGGCTGTCCAAACAAGCAAAGAGAGAGTGGTGGCACTGGGTGTGTGAAAACAGACTAGCAAAAAACGAAAGAATCATACCTTTTTGAACCTAGAATTTGACTAAGGGTGGCAAACCAATATTTCACATTTAAATTATGCCAAATGCCAAACCATATGATATACTTTCTAGCTGAGAAACATAAAAATACATATAATAAACATTTATTCAGTAGTGAAATCTATCAAAAGAAAAACAATGATTAATGAGGTTAACAGCCAAGTCATTATACTGAGTAAGTTCCTCATGTCCTTGGAAAGAGTTAACAGTCTTTCTTTTAGTTGTATGTTTTCTGCCACTACATCTTTTTGGTGGTAGTAGCTGTCCCTTTAAATTGGATCATTTGTTGAAATGTCAGGATCATTATCAATGTTAGATGACAAATCAGTTACAGTCAGATTAATGTCTTTTATATTTGCTGTAGTTTAATTATTGGATTTTGCAAAATGCATACCATGTTTTTGCATTTTCTAAATAAATCACCCTCTTCAACTTACTAATTTTCTAAGCTTCAAATCAGTATCTAATGTTTCAATGTTGTTTATATTTATCAAAGTATTTTATATTGCTGTTATTCACTAAATACTAAATCCAGAGCAATTGTAACATTAACATTGCCATTTAGTGCAGGCAATAAACATTTATAGCAGTTAACCAACAATTCAACAAACATTAGAGAAGCAATATTTTGTACTGCACACCACTTACTCAGAAAATACTGTGTTCAGGATACATGTTGTCCCACCGAATAAACTTTCAGCGAACATAAAAAAAAAATCAAAAAACATTTGCCAATACCACTTTCAATTAGCTCCTGATGAATATTTTCTTGTTGTAGAAGGCAAGCCCCCATGCAGCACTGCATATGGGTGATACTCCCCAAACTTATATATATATATATATATATATATATATATATATATATATATATATATATATATATATATATATATCACCCCAATGTCACCCAGCAGTGGAGAAAGTTGGAAGCTCCACTGTTAGTGAAAGCAATTTCAGTAAACATTCCTTGACCTTTTTACCTTTACCAGTACTATTCTTGATGAATTGACAGGCACTCGGATAAAACTGTTGACTGTTAGACTAGCCACTTCCCTCAGAGCAGTAGTGATAACATGGAACTATATATACAGTAAAGTCTGAGCAAATGTACTGTAAATTCATATAAATAAGATAATGACCTTGAAGAATCAGTTCTTCTTACTGGATGCTCAGTGTCTCAGATCAGGATATTAACTACAGGTAAAGCCTGGTAAAAAAGTAGATAGCCTGATCTGGTGTAAAATCTCACTGCAAAGACTGAAATCTTCTTCGGGAGCTATTGTTTCTTTACCCCTGGCTAACTGCAGCCCTTAAAAAAAGAAACATGCTTAGTGAGATGGACAAAAAAAAATTAAAGACAAGATAAAACTTAAACATGGAAGCGAAGCAGCGACAGCAGTCTTTTCTTTTTCTCTTGCCAACTGAGGCTCTTAGCAGGAAGGGAAAAACTAAATAAATCTATATAAAAACAGCTAAAGCAAATAATTAAATTAATAATCCCTTCCAGGGTGAATGTTACACAGCACCCCTGGGCTATCCATTATTTCTCTGCAGCATCCACTCTGTAGACATTATTGCTTGCTTATTGTTTTGATTGCCCCGCCATATAGTGAGTTATTTGAATTTGTGATTAAGACTATTTATGTAAAATTTCTGTCTGTAATCAGTGTCTATTCATAAAAATCACATTATTAGTATTAGTATTATTTTATATAACACTATCTGTTGTAGTGTATTCCCATAAGCCTTTACTGAAAATGTGTGTTAACCTAGTGGACATTTAATTACTCAAAACATAAATATATAAATAAATAAATAAACAGCATTAAGATTGCAATCCAAATAAATGCAGATAGTCACATATAACATCAGTTGACATTAACGTAACACAGTGACATACCCTTTCCTCTCCATCTGCACAGTAATTGCCATCAGTGTAAGTGAACATTAAGGAACCTGCTTATTCAGGAACAAATAATTATATCACAAATGGACCAAAGAATCTGTCAGTTCAGGTCAGAAAAAATCAGTCACTGAAGGAGAAACATAAAGCAACCCTTACTGATTAGCATTGAATTGGCAAAAGAGAAGATAAAGGTCCATGTGATACAGGAAGTAAACCCTATAGTTGAATGTTCTGTGGCTTCCATGAATATATGGCTAAACATGGATTCAGTTGTAAAAAGTAATAAAAAATGGTATTTTTTACCAGGATTTACTTATAGAACATTTACAAGGGAGCATGGCCACTGCATCCCCCTGTGAGGGTATGCAATCCTCACTACCTTGCATCTGTATATGTAATATATCTCTGTAATTTCACACCTTTGAGGACAAAGAGAAATGTCCTCTGCCACAGTGTTCTGTGATCTGCTCTGATGAATAGCCTTTTGCTGACAAGACATGGAAATCAATGAATCTAGTTTGATGATTATTGTTTTGTCAGAACAAGCCTCAGTGATCAGCACAGAACCTGCTTCAGCTTCTTCTGTTGTTCTGCTTCTGGTGTCATTCTCTCACCATAAGTCATCTCTCCACATGAGGTACCATAATTAGCCCCATTATTTTCACTGTTCTGCCAAAACCTGATATCTAATTTCTAACTTCAGAGCAGAGTGAACGAGATACTGATCCCTAATGACTGCAGGTGGAATTCAGTCTTCAGTTTTCTGTAATGTCTGGACTTGCCATAACACTGCTTCTGTCTGTAAACATAGATGTTCCTTCAGACCTTCTTCTTGACCTTTTGAATTACTGAGTCCTGATGATCCTGTTTGAGAATATAATTCATTCACCTTCTCATTTCATCCTGCTGTCCAGGTAAAAAAAAGTCTTGGCTTGCCCTGAATAATATAATTAATATGGAACTTTAATTTCACAAAGAATATATTGTCCAAAATGTAACTTAGTCTGGTAAACTACATTTTTGACATTCCTCAGTGCTGGTAGGAACTATTTTCATTGATTTGTTATCTGCATTAAATAATCTTACACTATACAAGGTTAATTTTGGACTGTTTTTATCAGATATAACCTTTGCTTTGTCAGTACCAAAATAACCTCTTTATCTTTGAAATACAATACTTTATGTATCAGTGTGATCTGATTTAATAGAGATTTACATCAGACATTATTTATTTAAGTGTGTTTACCAGGGTAATGTTCTGATCTCATTGAACCAATTTCAGGCACAGCCCAAGAGATTACTGTCACGATCTCAACATGGGTATAGTGAGAAAAATACATGAATAGTATAGATACTAGGATATATTATTAGTCTGAGTCAATACAAAGAGATCCACGTGTACTAGGTAAGAGAAAATGGTATTGAACTGTAAATGCGGAGGAAAAGTATGAGAGAAGGAGAGTGAGGGAATGAATATGAAATGGAGACAGAGGAAAAAGGGGGAGAAAATTTTAGTTCCTGCCGTCATGGTTCAAGGAAACTGGGGACTCTATAATAAGTTAAAGCAGATGGAAGTTTTTGAGGGTTATACGATGTGTTCTGTCTAAGGGTGTTGACACTTTGTGTGTGTGTGTGTGTGTGTGTGTGTGTGTGTGTGTGTGTGTGTGTGTGTGTGTGTGTGTGTGTTTACATATGCATCTTGCAATGGAGTCAGTGGACAGGCTTATCATCCAGAAAAAATCATATCAAATCATGTTTCCTTTCAAGTCTAAACCTATTCTTGTGACCATAGAACTAATCATACACTTAAAACATGCATCGTTACATGTAACAAATAGACATCACTCAAAAAAGCCTTGTCTAAATGCTTTTAAAGTTGTTGCTTGCTTAGAGGTGTGTTTTGCTTCTGGTTACTTTTTGTGTAGCAATGCGAGATGTAATATACCTTTGACAGCTGTTAGTTCATATTGCCACACTTTTTTAAAACACTGGAGATTCAGAAACAAGTCGTGTACTTGAGCTGTCATGGAAATTAGCAAAGTCAGCATCATATGTGCGTGACTGAGTGATGATATATAAATGATAGGCATAATGGAAATGAAACCACTTGTGAATACAAATGAGGGAGGGCAGCATCACAGAGAGATTCAGAAATGTGTCAAAACATCACAATGAGCTATGTTAAGCAAGTAGCAACTTTGTACACTATCATTTCCTATTGAACATACAAACTGACTGCAATGCTAAGAACCGCATTTGCATTAGATGAATAACACATTGTTAGTGGACATTTTGTTGCCAGTGACCATGAATATGCATGCCATTGTTCAGAATGTAACAGATATGTTTCTCTACTGCTGACCTACCATAGCTCCATGAAATGGATATAGTTGAACGCTTCTAAGTGGATAAAGGCATCATATGGGAATGTGTACAGATGAGCCTTCCTTGTATCTAATGTGTGGCATGGGTTGGATGCCTGTACCTGTGAAGCCTAAAATGGCATTAACTCATAGGCATCAGAAGTGAGAAACATCACTATACGAGCATTGTTTGACATAGCCCTTTTCTCTGAGGTTCTACACCCATATTGCCATCAAGACTCTGGCTGGTTGGAGGACATGGCTAGGATGTTGACTAGGTAGCAGCAGATTTCTCCTTCTCTATTATTTTTGCCTATTTCTGACAGGAAATATTAACTTTAAACTATATTATCAGTTTTATTGATGAGTGTATGTGTATATATAGGATCTATATTATAATAACGAACGATCAAATGATCAAACGTTATTGTATCGAACACAAAAGTTCGAATTTACAAGACATCGAACAACCAGCACAGCAATTTTTTCCCAGGGGAAAAAAATCGCTGTTCCCAAAATCCCAAAAAAAAAAAAAAAAAAAAAAGACATTAAAACATTTCATAAAGTGGGGAGCTTCACCCCCACCCCCCCTACTTAAATATACCAACTCCGAGATTGCCCTACAGTGCCGAAAATGGCAATGTGATGAAAGTGGCCAAGCAACTTCTTTCCCAGGGAAAGAATTTGCTTATATGTCGCTTCGTCATTTTGCCTTTTCGACATTTCAAGTTCGACCAAGACGCATTCGACAAAATGCATCTTTGTTCATCTGATAGGAACCCTGTATATATATATATATATATATATATATATATATATATATATATCACCAAAAAAGGAAACAATGAAATCCAAACACAGGACTGTTTTAGCGCTTTCACTCACTTTATTCAAGCTGAGCTTCTTCAGAAAAAATACCTCACTCACTACAATCACTTAAATACAATTATGTCACTGAATCACATGACCCAAAATTTAAATCAAATTAATTAAATAACTTTCAATACATAATATGAATGAATAAATAAATACATAAATGTATATCAATTCATATGTGTATATGTGTTTTTGAATATAATTGAATGTATATGTATATATAACCAGCTTTTATAACCAAAAACAATGATAGCATAGCCTCAAAGGTAACTACCTACCTAAGCTTTGCTAATTGTAAAAAACATTTGATATTAATAGTACCATTGAGGCCCGCTTTTTGGTCAGCAGTCAAAGATATTTGCCATAAACTTTCACGGCATTCAAGCAAAGTCTTATAGTCACCAGTAAATAAATCAGAATTGACCTTTTCTAACACAAAAAAAGAAAACTTTTTAAAAAAGGGCAAACAGAAGCATGAACAGCCAAAGCATGGGTCATGTGATTCAGTGACATAATTGTATTTAAGTGATTGTAGTGAGTGAGGTATTTTTTCTGAAGAAGCTCAGTTTGAATAAAGTGAGTGAAAGCGCTAAAACAGTCCTGTGTTTGGATTTCATTGTTTCCTTTTTTGGTGGTTTTACTTGGTTTGAGTTTTGTTTGATCATTTTGTGTGTGTGTGTGTGTGTGTGTGTGTGTATATATATATATATATATATATATATATATATATATATATATATATAAATTAAAGCCTTATTTAAGATCGTATCAAGAAACTTTCCTGATAGTTCAAGATTTTCCTGTCAAATACACACCTGGAAATATATCTTCACAGACAGCTTTGAAATGAGTTATTTAAAACAACTCTCAAGATTCTTTCTGAAAAAAAAAAACAAACAAAAAAAAAACTGCTGTCTGTTCTCACTAATATTCAGGAACTGTCATAAAAATGGATAAACTGGACACAAAACCTGATAATTTTAAAGAAAAATACTCTAACTAAATGGATCAAATTCAGGAAGGATTACAGCAGCAGAAAACCCAAATTTCTGGTATTGAGGACTCACTAAATGACATGGAAGGGAGACTAAATGAAGATGAACATAAGACTGATTTTTTATTAAAACAAAACAGTTTACTTTTGAATAAAATTGAGGAACTTGAAAATAGGTCATGTAGAAACAATATCAGAATATTTGGTCTTCCAGAAAAAATCAAAGGTAATAACATGCAATTCTTTTGACATCCTGGATTCCAAAAGTTCTAGATCTACCTGAAGCAACATCATTTGGTATTGAGAGAGCACATAGGTCCTTGGCTACAACATCTTCTTCAGTGAATAAAACTTTCTTGAGATCTACAATTGTAAGATTTTTTCCCTCACAGGAGAAAGGATTAATACTCAAAACTGCTTGGTCAAAGTCTCCCATTAAAATAGAAGATGTGATTATTTGTTTTGATAATGACTATTCTACTCCAGTCATTTCTAAAAGAAAATGTTTTCTTCCTTTAATAAGAGAATTGAAGAAAAAACAAATTAAAGTTCATCTACTGTGCCTGGCCAAACCAAAAATCTTCCTTCCTGAAGAAACAAAAATCTTCGAAGATTTGGATGCAGCTGTATCATATTTGAAAATAAATAATATTCTTGAACAAACAGAGGATATGGACTAAAGTAGTATCTCCTTGAAGAGACAGGCAGAGAGACCCAGGTGGAAGATAAATGAAAAAAAGAAGAAACTAAAAGACAAATGTCTAAATTATTACCTGTTGCCAATATATCACAAATATATTTCATTTTGTTGTTTTTTCCCCATTATATTAAGCTCTTTCATAAATGAACCTGCTTCATACAATATTTAGAAGAGTGCAAAGGGAGACTTGGTTGTCCTTACACTAAGGTAATTTATCTTATTTTAAGTTATCATATTTACTTTTTTAGAGAGTTATCTTATTTATATTTTATGCTAGCTTATGCATAAATATTTACAAAATAGCTTATATGTTTCACTAGTTAGAATTAATATGATAGCACTAATGCTAATCTTTTTTTTTCTACTGTTGTCTTTAATACAATAACATACTCTTTCTTTGATCATCTATACTGTGCTGATTTACCCTTAATATTAGTATTATTCATAGTTCTTATTTCTTATATTTCTTGGTGTCATCTTAGTCAATGTCACTTTTTACCTGTAATTTATTTATTGTATGTATTTGTTTTATGTTTCTGGTCTATGTTCTTTTTATTTTTCTCTCTCTCTCTCTCTCTTTATCTCTCTTTAAAGTGACTTGTTTGATCTTTTAATGTAAAGGTTCTTGTAACTGTAGCTAATAGTGCAGTAAGTGACTCTTTCTGTTTCATGTCTAATGGCTTTGATATTTATGGTTGATAATGCGATTCTTGGTGGTGAGTGCCTGTGCTTGAACATCTGCTGACATGTCTGGATGTGTGTGGTTTGCATTTACTTGCCCTTGATTGTGTGTTTTGTTTGCTGTTGATTTGTGTAAAGGTCTCATGAAGTGTGGCTTTGGTGTTGGGCTTGTTGTCACTGAGAGATGCTTTTTGCTTTGACCTTGGATTTGGTTGTGATGCTTTCGGCCTTGGATTATTATCAGAGTCATTAATGGGTTGTGTTGTGTGAATGACTGGGTGAAGCTGTTGTTGGGAGATGTTCTTGCCTTTTGGTTTTGGGTTTTGGCTAGGAAGTGAGACAGGGATGTGTTGGATGACATGGGGCTGCATTTGTTTGATTGATTTGACTAGTGATGCCAGAATTTCAGTGCCTGAGATTTGCTTGGACTAGTGATGCCAGAATTTCAGTGCCTGAGATTTGCTTTTGTCTTTTTGCTTACTTTAAACTACTTCCCATCGAGTCCACATGATGTACTTAGTTATCTCCTTGGGTGTTGATGACACAGGCTCCCTCTGGTTGTCACTCATAGAAAAGTGGTGGGTAATTTATATATGAGACAGCATAGGAGTTACCATGTTGCTTAGCCTTTAACAATGAATTATTAAAGCACATATACAGTATTATAATTATTCTTTTAAATAAATCAAGGTTGAAGCTTGGCAATTTATACTAACATTTTTGCTGTCCTTTTTATTACTTTATTTTGTTAATAGACTTCTACAATGCATCAAGAATGGTACTCTTGTTTATATTTATTTCACTTCGGAACACCTTTACTTATAACTACAGCTGACCCTTTAATCGACCAATCTCTTACAGTTATTTATTTTATTATGGTATTCCATTCTAATAACTATTTTAAACTTTTATTGCAATGATAAAAAAAAAATTAAGAATTTAATAGACTAATGACTTGGATTGTCATTTCTTGAAACATTTCTAAAAAAGTGATGGGAGGAGGAGGGGAAAGAGGAGAGATGAGAAGGGTGAAAGTTCTTTTGCTACTTAATGAACATTTCTAACTTTTAATATGAAATATGCATCATATAGTTTGATAGTGTAATACTCATATCATTATATCATAGTCTTATTGTTTTCATGGGCTCTTGCCTTTACACTGTAAAATTTCTTTACAGAGTTTGTGATTATATACAAGTTCTGCTGTTGACTGCTAAATGTAACAAATAGTATTTCATAATACCACTTAAGTCTTTTTCTATTAGAGAAATATTTATGGAGGCTGTTTTTTCTTTCTTTTTTCCAATGAATATAGTGTTAAAGTGATGTTATTTTTTCATCTTATAAATAAAAATCTTTGCTAGTTTTTTTCTTTTTTGGAAATTATAATAATACATATGAGAGGTATTTCATTGTTATTTCTTTTTTTACTTATTAGAGTAAAAATGTATTATGATAATAGCAAAGAGAATGTTTTCTCATTTTTTTTCTTTCTCAGTTGATGGGAGGGAAAGTTTGTACAGTTCAATTGTGCAAAGAGGGAGTTTTAGACTCCATGCAGTGTTCAAAAGTTTTTATAATTTTCTGTTTATCGTTAATGAAAGATATATATATATATATATATATATATATATATATATATATATATATTTGGTGCCTGCTATTACTATTATCATACACACACACACACACACACACACACACACACACACACACACACACACATATATTACGAATAGTCAAGTTTTCAAAGATTTTACATTTTTATGCAAGCAGTTCTTGTGTTGGAAGGTGATTCAAAATACAATTTGTTTGTGGAATATATAATAATTCTTTATGTAGACTTATTAAATAAAACATATGTCTTATTTTATATGCATCTCTTTACATATTAATGGTTTAAACAATGGTTGCAAAAGAGGGAACTTAAATTTTTTAAACTATTTAATTCTCAGATTATTTTTCTTCAGGAGACACACTTATTACAGACTGACATAGATGAACTTAACGCTAAATCATATTCTGTCATAATTAGTTCCCATTACAATCAGAAAAAAGAGGGGTGGCTATTTTGTGGAGAAACACTTTACCCATACCCAAGATTATTAGTTCTTATAAGGACGATGAAGGATTATTTTGATCAATGACATCAGAAATTAATAGAAAATTATACACCTTTATTAATTTATATTGGATCCCTGGAATAGGAGTTTGGACTGTTAAACAGCATTTATTTTTCAAATTTAAAAGGTAGTATAGTGGCAGGAGACTTTAATTGTATATTAAAAGAAGATGGCACTAATACCTTCAAAAAGAAGAAAATAACTGCATCAGCTAAGGAATTAATGACATATGTAGATTTAATACATATTAAGGATATTTATGAATTCTCAGACCCAGATTCTCTTTTTTCACACACTATTCAAATAGCTTGGAACTCAGGCCAGAATAGATAGAGTTTATATTTCAAATGACCTAATAAGTAGATTAGATAAAGTTAAAGTGGTATGCTGTCCACTCTTGGACCATTATGCTGTAACTATTGACTTACTCTTTAAATGTAATAATAATATTCCTATACAACACATTCCAGTTTATATAAACAATTTAAAACACTTCAAGGATTTTTCATAAAAGGAATTCAAACTTTTATAGAAATCAATTGCACAGCTCTAAAATATACCTATGGGATGCTTTAAAAGAATACTTATATAGTAGAATTCTAACAGAGTACACCTTGAAGAAAAAATTATGGGATAAGGAGTTGTTGTTTGATTTACAAGAAAAATAGACAAATTAAAATTAGATAGCCAGAAAATAAATACAAATATGGCAAAAGAGATAAACTAAATGACATATATTTGGGAATTTTAAATCACGAAACTATGATTAAATTAGAAAGTTTTAAAGTACTCAAATTCTCTGTTAATCCTAAGTCTATGCATAAGTTGGCCAATATAACAACATATTAAATAAATCTAATCATATTAAGGAAATGTACTCCACTAGGAAAAATAAAAGGGTTATACTGATCTAGAAGATATTTTGTCAGAGTTTAAAATCATTTTAATGCACTAAATAACACTATTTCAATCCTGGATTCTCAAGACAAAATTAAAAAGTTTTTAAGAAATATTATTAAGAATAAATTAACTGATGACCAAATGAAAGTTACTGAAAAAATGCCCAAATCAATAAATTAAAACCCAATAAGGCCCCTGGTAATGATGGCATTATTCCTGAACTTTATAAGTTAATGCCAAAAGATGCCTCAGTTATACTACTTAAAGTTTTTAAATTAGCTAAATAATTAGTAAATGTCCCTCCTTCTTGGAAATATACTTGTATTTCTCCAAACTTAATGTCAGATAAAGATTCTATTGTTTTTATATAGACCACTTTCTTTATTAAATATAAGTTATAAATTATTTATGGCTATTCATGCCAATAGATTAAAGCAGTTTCTTCCTTCTTTGATTAATGATCATACTGATTTTAAATAGAAACTCATATGATAACATCAAAAGAATATTAACAATAATTGATTACACAAACAGAACACATGAAAAGTTAACCTTAGTAAGTTTTGGTATACACAGTGCTTTTGACTCAGTAAACTGGAACTACCTCTCTTTAGTTTTAGAAGAAAGTCATTTTTCAAATAATTTTATACATCTTAAATCTTCTTTATGAAAATTCTTATGCTTATAAAAAATTAGGCTTATATATATCAGAATCAATTAAGATTTCTAAAGGGACCAAGCAAGGATGTCCACTCTCACCTTTACTTTTTACTTTAGTTGTACAGCCATTTGCTAATTTAATAAGATCTACCCCAAATGTTAACGATATTCAATTAGGCAAGAATTTAACTTCTGAAATTCAACTGTTTGCAGATGATATTCTTATGAATTTGAATGAAAGCAATGATTATCTTTCTGCCATTTTAACTTAATGGAAACTTTCCAGAAAAAAAAATCTGGCCTTTGTTTGAATGAAAATAAGACTAAAATCTTACCTATAAATTACAACTTTAATGATATGGGAAAACTATTTAATAAATATATTGTCTATGAAAAAATAAATTATTTAGGAATAAGTATAGCTGAAATATCAACCATATAATAAATATCAATTATGACAGTTTAAATTCTATAAAAATCTTATAAATAAATGTAATAAGTTCTTTTTTACAATAGATGAAAGAGTCTCCTTGATTAAAATGATTGTCTTACCAAAAATCCTGTATAGTACACAGTCATTACGCCTTCCTCTCCCTAAACATTGTATAAAAGAGTTCAATTCTTTGATTTTATAGTTTTTGTGGTTTCCAAACAAACACACAATAGCTTTAAATCACCATATTAGAGACTGGTCATTTCTGGTATTGATTTGCCATGTTTAGAATTATATTCTATATCATCTATCATTAAAACAATAGATCTTTGGTCTAATAAATGTTATACCTCTAAGTGAAAAGAATTTCAAGAAAGTCTTTGTATACACTCTGTCTTAGACTTTCAAATCATTATTTAATTTCAAATTATCCTTTGTTTTTGTTATTAAAAGGCTATTTCTTTAATAACTTATATCAAACAATTAATTCTTCTTATATTTCCATTATAATGAATGATTTGAGAAAATTTATGTACAGAATCCTAATGTATAAAACTTGTTTTTTTTCATCTTTCCAATTAATTTTTCCCAAACTAATGTTTCCACTATAAATTTACATGCAATGAAAACTTTTAAAGAAAACAATCCAATATATTGGTTTCAGTTAATGGATAAGGAGAAATTGTATGCTGCTCAACATATAACTAACAAATTTGATCTAGATAAAGTTATGTGGTTGCATGTGCAAAATGGTAGACAATTCGTAGAAAGTAAACTTAAAGTTATGCAACCAGGAATAAGAAATTCTATTCTTAAATTAATTGATCTGTTGTTTTTAATGGTGCAACAGAAATATCTGGAAAGGGTATCTTATCTAAATATATAAAGTAATTAAAAAAAAGAGTTGGAATATAATAATGAAATCTGTTGGAACTGTTTAAGCTCATACATAATAAATATGCTAATGATGAGGATAAACACTTTATTTTGTCATCTTCTAAACAAACTACCAGTTCACTTAAATTGAGATTATTTTCATGGAGGTTCCTTCACAGCTCTTTTTTACACAACAAAACATTTAAGTAATGTCTAAAAGCAGGATAGTTTGTTGGATATGTAAACTAGACCTTAACACTGACTGGCAACATATGTTTTTGATTGTGTTATGCTTAAAGCATATTTGGATGAAATTAATGTTTTTACAGTCCTTATTTTCCGATAGATTTTCTTTAACTAAATCATAGTCTTGTTTAATACCCCAATACCAATGTGTATTGTGAAACCAAAATATCCTATCTTATGGAACATTCTAACAATTGCAAGAAAAGTCATAACAAGAAATTGAAAAAGTGAATCAGCTCCCTCTTTTAATGAATTTTCTAATGTCATGAATGAAGTTTGTCATCTGGAACTCATGACCATCAAGTCAAAATCTAGTAGAGTCACTTCCTCATATAATATTTGGAAGAACTTAAAAGAACTGTTAAACAAGAAATTATTGATTTTCTTAGAGCAATTGTTAAATATTGGAATCTTCCTGAATACCATTTATGTTGTAGACACTCTTGTAAATAGTTGTTTTGTTCTGTTCATAATTTATCATTGAGTTTTTTATATTGTTAAATATTTCATCCTCAATTTAAATGTTATTGTCTGTTTTATTTGTTTAAAAATCAATAAAAAAGTTTACTAAAAAAAAAAAGACTCTGACTGGTCATCATGATATGCAGTATGTTGACCAGAGGGCTTACACTCCATCATCTACAAGGTTTGTACCATGCACAAAGTATAATAAACTATATGCCATCCAGGCAGTTCCCATGATTCTGAAATATGACACATGTGCAACTTATATCATTGGTTTGTGCAGGGTGATTTCTGACAGGGACATCTTATCAGTAAGTGTGCACAAGCCCCCCAAAGGCATGGCAACATATGCATAGATCAGAGTCCACTCATAAAGCTATCCACTGTTGTGTATTGCAGTGATGCTGGATACATCCTGAAAATATGGCTCTTGATGCCTATGTACTGCCCTCAAATCATGGCTGAGATGTTATAAAACACTGCAGTGGGGCAGACACATAACATCATCAAGCATGGTTTCAGGATGCTGAATGCCTACCTTCTGTTGTCTTTATACCTCTGATGGTGCATGCTGTATGCTCTGGAGACCTGCAACAAGATATTTGTCATGGCTGCCTGCAAACAGCTACAGCATGGGGGTCACCAGTGTAGTGCTAGACAGACCAGACAGAGCAATAAGGAGGAGCTGGGTGAGGAGTGATTGGAGGTACTAGCTGTAGAGGATCCCCATATGAGGCTGTTGAATCAGCATTATGCTGCAACACTGACAACGAGGTGGCATCAGGTCCACAGCTGTGGACCATGACAGATATGTCATGGAATAAAACTAATCATGCAGTACTACACCCAGGCTATCCAATACAGTGCACTGCCTGGCCACACTTGCATCAGATGTTACCTAACCCACATAATGGAGGCAAGGCACAGTTATTGTCATTTCTAAATGTGGAGTGGGGCACAGTGACATGGAACAGAAATGGCTATATAGGTGCATGGAGGACGGACTAGGGAAGGCAGACATGTTATTCAGCTACACAGATTGGCAGTTGGGGGAGCTGGGCATAATTCTTGATAGGGAGTGGCCAGATGGCCTGAGTTGGCTCCACATTACTGGAACAAAGGGTCACAAGGGCAGCAGATAGTGGAGCACTGCAGCTGCATAGATGTGATGTGTGGCATGGTTTCCATAGGTGGGTAGGATGTAGACTGTGGGTGACCAGTGTCATATAAATGGTACTGTCATCAACACCATGCAACAGGGATGGTGTAAAACTTTCCATGCCCTTTGAAATGTATACAGCCATGGAGACAACAACCTCTTGGCAGTCCCTGCAGACTCATCACCAGTACGTGGCAGAGATGACATGACATTTCATGACCTTGACCAGCCTGCCTGTGAGGCATACCTAGTGGAGGCAGACAAATGGCAGGTATAACTAGGATTATGAAATACCTAAGTCTGTTGGCAGTAATGTGCTTTGTGCTGACCATCATAATCTCCACTGAGGAGCTGTGCCCTATGATCATGGCCCATGTGTGTGTGGAGTATTCCATGGTGAGCTCTAGCATCAGACTCCAATGTTGCTGCAATAGATGCAAAGTGGTCCTCTAATGCCCTCAG
Source organism: Protopterus annectens (assembly GCF_019279795.1). Taxonomy (NCBI): domain Eukaryota; kingdom Metazoa; phylum Chordata; order Ceratodontiformes; family Protopteridae; genus Protopterus; species Protopterus annectens. Next base: position 1,598,046,195 of record NC_056732.1, read on the forward strand.
CAGGCATATGTGCTCTGAGTCCCCATATACCATATTAATACAAGGCATCACAGGCCTTCAGATATTTCTTTAAATATGTCTCACATTACACAAATGTGTGTGTCATCCACCTGTGCCTGGATCTCTAACCAGCAATCATTTTCACTCCTGGGCTCAGTCTGGCAAGTAGCTATGGGTTCTGTAAGATTTGAGTGTAGCAGGTCTCATGTGGTGCAACAGGGAAACCAAAATTTTTCTTCACCTGTTGCATGCACACCATAGGGAGTGCCTACTGGGAGACTAGTATGAGGGTCCCCTATACAAAGTGCAGATTGAAAAAAATAACTAACAGCTTGGGCCAATATATGACAGTTCAGGTGTAGTTCTGAGAAATGCTGAATCTGGACATTAGCAACTCTGGAGCAGTGTACAGTTTCATGGAATGGGAATTGATCTAAAACAGCAGAACAAGTACAATGACAAACAAACAGAGTGAGAAAGCAATAGGTAAGGTCAACAGAATACCAGACTGCATCTCCAGCAGCAGACTTTAGGGAGAGAGATGCAATCCTTCCACTCTGCACTTCACCAGTAGGGCCTCATCCAGAACACTATGTTCAGCTCTGAGACTTATTTGTAAAAAAAAAATGTTGCTAAGGAAGGTACAGTCAAAGATAACTAGGATTGTTTATTCATGCATGTATGTATGCATGTATATGTACGTATGTATGCAGCTATGCATTTATTTGTTTATTTATTTATTATGCATGTCTGCCTTCCGGCATTTATTTATTTATGCATGTATATATGTATATTTATTTATGCATGCATATATGAATGCATGTTAAAGCAATTTGGTCATGTAAATTTTTTACATCTTTTTTTTTTTTTGGATAATCCTACAACTCCGATGCCCTTGTGCATCATTTGTAGGGAGATGCATTTGTTAAATGTTTTATAAACTGGAGGTTTTTGTCATCACATGCAGTATGTTTGCATTCTTATTTTCTGTATTGTGCAGGATTAACCACACCTTAGTAATGCCTCTGCAGTGATGTCATGAAAGGTGTACAGGAATTGTGTGAAGTGCTGAAAAGTAAAGTTTTCTGTGACATAGGTTTGTTTAGATACTGTGTTCATTTATCATCTATTTTCATTTTTTTCCTTTTAATGTCTTATTTTAAACTTCTAAGAACTTATTTGGAAACTGCTGTTAGCAAGAAGGTCGAGAAGCTATCTGTTCTGATATTGTTTTGTAGCAATCCCCATAATAATTAGAAGGTTGCTGCATTTTAAGTGTTTGATCCATGGGTATGATGTCTTTTGTTATTCATAATGATCACTTTGTGTTTCTTTCAATCGTTTCTTCTTTTGGTGAAGTCAAATTAGCATGCTACACTGGTGACATGGGGAAAATGGGCAATGATAAGTACGTAAAAGAAAAAAAATGATTTAAATAGAACATCCATGGTGCTATTTTGAAGATGGTCCTTGTACTACTGTTTGGAACTTCATTTATAATAGTTGATGGTGAATGAATGCTTTCTTATGTTTCTTTTATAAAGTGTGTTGTAAAGTTTGCTTGGGAACAGTGGAGGAATCTGTTATTTTGTGGAGCACTACGTACTTATACTGTACTTTGTTATTGAGTGAAATCACAGTTTTACATATGAAAAATGATAGATGTTGGCGATTTCTGCATGTACTTTTTTGAGAGTTTTCTCTTGTATGCCTGAGTTCATTTAGCTGATATTCTCACAGTATGCTTATGTTGAGTTGTTTCACCATTGTCATATCAGTACTGGGTGAATGTCGGTGGAAGAATTTTTCTGATGGTGTTATTGTGCAAAGCGTGAAAGATGAGTTCTCCTACTTTTTCTTTCTTTCTTAGGAAATGTTTTTCCTCTTATTTCTGAATCCTCACATAAGCATGTTGATAGCTACTGTTAGTGTAATTTATCATTTTCTGAAATATCTAAAGTCTGAAAATCATACGTCTTTCATACAGAAAGATGCTGAAGGTGGGGGAGGGGGCAAGGTCCAAAGGGCATGTAGTGACCTGAAATGGGCATTTTTACTTTTTTCTTCTACTGTTAACTGTGATAAAGATGCACTTACATGACATATGTTGAATGACTGCATGATATCCCCTCCTCACTACTGACACCGGAGAGGGAAGTTCACTTGGAACAAAAATAGATTCACATAGTATTTCCAGATGCAGCTCTCTGCATCAAGCACAGTTTCCTTCAAGAGCACACAGGGAACACACTCAGCCTGGAGTCTGGGTTTCTCTCTCTCACTCCAGGTCCCTAGTAAGACTCCCCACTGGCACAGCTGTAGAGTTGAGTTCTCAGCTGAGTGCCCAAGCCAAGTCCTCTACCACTGTCTCTGTGAAACCAATGCTCTGTAGTCCTGCTCCAAGCAGTTGACACACACATACACTTTCTTTGAGATTTGACTCACACAAACACACACACACATACTCACCTGTGAAAGGCTGGCACAGATTTACTAGCTATGCCCCATTTTCTCCAGACTAAAATGTAGTTGCACTGCTACCAGACACTCCAAAGCCAGCTACTCTAAGGTTCTTGCAAGGCTACCCAATTATACTGAGTGACATTAATATTAATACAAATGATAGTGTTTGGCCAATGCAGTAAGTCTTTCAGGAGTGGCCAGAGCTGATACCAAATATACACAAGTACTCTCAGAGATTAAAATATTCTCTAAAAGACCAGCCACAATGAAAAGTCTAAATATATTTAATGATAAATAATAAAAGAACATGAAAATATGGAATATCAATTCACAGTAAACACCAGAGTTTCAATCACAGGAAATATTAAAAATAACACAGATGGACAGGTTCACACAGTTACAGAAAAAAAAACAATACTTAACTAATCTTACTGTATTTTCCTGACTGATCTACTACAGCAAGGTACGATGAAGTAGGTGAGAGAGCTTTCTTTTCAGGTTATAAAAACAGAGTGCCCTGAGACTTCAGTCTTACGTAGTATTAAAATATCATTTTTAGTGATGGATTACAGAATGACATCACATACATATGCTCATCTGACTTCTGGTTCCCATGCTTCTCCCTTGGCTAGAAGCTGTCAGGATTTAGCACATATGTGTCATTAATACACACACACACACACACACACACACACACACACACACACACACACACACACACACACACACACACAGAGCCTTGCTAACATCTGCTGCAGCTCCTGGAAGTCAAAAAACAACTTCAAACCTCCACCTTTCAGGGTCACAATTAGTTCACCCCAAAGACAATGCAGGAAGCTTCCTAGTACAGACCTTTTGTCTCTGCCTGCATTGAGAACTGTAAGATGCAATCTTTATGGCCTAAGCCAGGTAATTTAATTTCAAACTATTTTCAAAGTTTGAGATTGACCTCTTCTCTTCCAATATCCCCTGTTAAAACATATACATTTACACAGTTACAATAAAGCATGTATATTTCTTTTTATGTCCAGCAGGGCACACTGTTGGTACATTTTTAACACAAACAACTTTACAAATATGTTTTTCAACATAAGCATCTGTACAAATCAGTTTGATATAAGAATGACATATAATTCTTTACAAAATTCCAGCTAGCTGTGCTGCCATATGTTACACATCCATTGCCCTACTTCTCCTGGCATACCACATCATCACAGACTGCTTATATAGTCATATGTAGTTGCATTAAGAATAATTCAACATAAATTTCATATTAAAATTATAAATGATACTACTGCCTTTCATTGCCCCATTCCAAGTGTGAATGGGACATATACTTTCATCTGAATGCATGGCCTTTGAGTGTACCATTCACAAAGACAGCCTGTGTGCTAAAAAACAGAATGAGTAAATGAAAGGAGTACAGAAGTTTTAACAGGCAGCATTAAACTCTGGCTTCTGTGTATTTGGACATTACAACACAAACTACACAGTGGTGAACAACTATTGTAATTGCTATATGGCATGGACTGCATGGTTTCAGTCTGTTTCTGGCCAATGCTCAGACAGCCTACTGTACATTTTTTACTGTGACAGTGGATATAGTAAAGATAGGTTGGCTCATTTCCAAATTCAGAGTAAAAAGTAGATAGTGAGCTGTCAACACTAGAGTCAGAAATAGACTAAAACCAGGGTCCACACTTATGCTTCCTCTGCTATGTCCTAGCATGTTGGAGACAATAAATGCTGGTTTCTGAGTTTAATTAAATGTGCGCGTACGCACACACACACACACACACACACACACACACACACACACACACACACACACACACACACAGTCACAGACTTTGCAACTTAAATCTGCATTATGAGTTTTCAGTCCTAGTACATCAACTGTAGAAAATAATATTGAAATAAAATGCAAATTATGTTTTGTAGTAACTTGATACTTTGTGATTTAAAATGTCTGTACTTGATTTTGGTGGAACTTTTCTCCTTGGGCCTCTGCTGAAAATGGACACTTTCTGGCCTAGTTGGACTTTCCTGGTAAACAAATGTCAAATAGGTAGATAGATAAATAGATAGATAGATAACATTTTGGGTTGTGGAAAAGCACAGTCATGTAGGTAAACTTACTATAACAATAGGTGTTGAAATGATCCCTCCTGCAGTAGCCTAAGCTATGCATGTTACATCCTGCAAAGCTTCTGGGCACCTTCCATGTACCCAAACCATCAGCTTGAACTGAGCAGGATAAAAAGCACCAAGACCTTCAGAACTTTTCATGCCAATTGAGAGAGGGAGGCTGAGCCAGATGAGCTGGTTCAAATGGAGCAAGTATTAGCTTCTCTAACACACAATTAAGATCCCAAGGAGGAACCACTTGTTTTCCTGGAGGTCTCTTATGCAAACCCCCTTTCAAAAACATTTTGACATGAGAATACCTTGAAAGTGGGGGATCCATGGGCAGACATGCTGAAATTGCAAACAATGAACCATGACAGGTGACAGGCAAGTCACTCACACTGCTTAGTGGTGCAGCAGTTTGCATTGTCGCCCCACACCAAGAGGTTCTCCAGTTTGATTCTCGGATGGGGTGCCTTCTGTGCAGAGTCTGCATTTCCTCTTTGCATTTGTGTTGGCTTCCTCTGGGTGCTCCGGTTTCCTTCCACATTACAAAGTCATGCATCTGGAACATTTCTCTCCAGGCCTGCACTGAAATTTGGCTCATTCCAAGTTAGCCTTTCCTGGTAATCAAATGTTAAATAAATAAATATTTTAAACAAAAGAAACACTACTCTGAATGGGTTCTGGTTATGTTTTTGGAACCAACTAGAATACCTTTTCCATTTGCTAATATATGATTTTCTAGTAGCAGGCTTTCTTGCCTTCATTAGTACCTGCAGCACATCTTCAGTAAATGGGTTCCTAAAGGATATTAAGACCCTATCATCCAGGCAATCAGTTAAAGTTGTTTGGGTTGGGATGTATAAAATGTTCCTATTCTTTTTTTTTTTAACATGAAACATCTTTATTAAAATATCACTTATGATATAGGTAATCATTGATTTATATAAATGAAAACAAACCATATTGACATATTTTCAGTTGCAAACATTATACATTACTTATAATCTACTAAGTCATTATCAGTCAAACAGAACCCATTTCCCCCTAAACCTCATTCCTCCTCCAAAATATTATTCTGCATGTACTGTTTCCACAATTCCCATTTTTTCTATGTAGTTTGCCCCTACCCTTTTCTAAAGATCCCACTTCCAGTTCCAGTTGCTTTATCTCTGTTACTATATTCACTAGTTCTAGTACTGTTGGTTTAGACGTTGACTTCTGTTGCCTAGTAATTCCTTTTTGCAGCCACCAGAATTGAACATAGCAAGGCTTTACAATGTCTAGGCAACTCTGATTCTGTATCACAGCTCAAAAAAAATTATTCCTTGGTTACACCAATTTGCTCACACAATATTTCTGACAGAATAGTCTGCAGGAAATTTTAAAAGTCAGCCAACTTATTACAGTCCCAAAAATATGTTCCCAATTACCTCTTTCATCTCTGTTCTTATATGACTAAATCTAGTCTGTGGGGAAACGTGTGGCAATTGCCGCTGGCCAATTCCAAAAGAAGGGAGAACCACTGTTGCCTGGGTAGAAGGGAGTTGCCATAAATGATCTGGGGGATTCTTTCTGAATCTTCAGAACTACCGTGACTATCAGTGAAAAGAGTGGAAAAGCATACAAGAATATTCCTGTCCAAGGAAAGGAAAAGGTAACTGCCTTCCAGACCTTCTTGTATGAAGTCCTGGAGCAGAATTTTGCCAGCTGATTGATCACTGAGAAGGCAAAAAGGCCTACTTGAGGAACTCCCCACAGATGAATCAGATCTTGAAAGATCCCCCGATCTACTTTCCATACATGAGGGTCTGCCTTTGTCCTGCCCAGCTTATTTGCCACACACTTTTGCTCTGATAAAATGTAGTAAGTAGGAAGTAGAGTAAGATTCTGCTGTAAAGCTATTTCCTGTGATAACATGAGTAGTCTCCATAAGGGCTAAGACCTGATTGTCCTTTGCCTGTTTATGTACCACATTGCTTTGGTATTTACAGTTATCAACTTAAAGTGGTCCTGGGGAACAAAGGTGATTTTGAGAGTGGAGTGCCTTAATAAGGACAAGCATCTCTTTTACATTTATGTGCGTTTGCCTGTCTTTGTTGTCCCAAATACTTTGCACTTTATCCCCCTTAACACTGATCCTCAAATAATGTGCAGGGTGTCTTTGGTGACTGACTGGAGGGTAGAGGGTGAGACCTGGATTCAGGTTATCTGATGTTTCTACCAACTGATTTCTCTTCTCACAAATCCCACAACTGGAATCTGGAAAGATAATGGGTGTTGGTGCTGGGACCAAATAGACTATACCTCTCAACTGTCCAGATTTTCACATAATGTCTAGATTTTTATCTCGTATTTTTTGTATATTTCTCATACAATTGTCTTTTTCTGGAAAACCATTGGCAAATCACTGAGGACTGAAATCAGTTAACACAGACATTTGAGTTTCAGACTTCATACTCTTCAGAAAATCCATGCTAATGTAAAACTTGTTATTCTATCAATGTTCTAAGTTTGTAAGATCAATATTTAAAAAGTGTCCCTATTTTGAGCCCTGTGTGCCCACCCCCCTCCATTATTTATGGCTTTGTCCAAATTTCTTCCTCTAAGAGGTTGAGAGGTATGAAAGAGAATTCAGATACCATTGTATTTTTCTCATGTGGAGTCTTGCCAGAGGTATCATAAGATTCATACTTGCCATAAAAGGTACTCCCATTCTTGCCCACTAAGTGGACCCCAACAGCCACAGAAGACATTGCTAACCCCTGGTCCATAGTGGTTACACCAGAGAGATCTTGGGAGAAAGCCTTGGAATAGATTTAAATATTGATCTATTTTTTCCTGTGGCAGAAAAGCTCTTTGTATTGAGGTTCTCTTGGAAATCCAGCCCAGATAGGAGATCTGTCACTAAAGCGAGAGAGATTTCTGACACTTTGAAAAAGAGTCTGTAGAGAAGCACGCCATCTAAATATGAAAAAAAAAATTATACCTTATAGCCTTCAGTGTGGTATAACTTGAACTATATACTTTGTGAACACTCTTGAGACAGTGGATAGTCCAAAGTGTAAGGCAGAGAATGGATAATGTGATCCAGACACATAAAAACATAAGAAACATCTTGAAGCCTTAAAGGATAGGAATGGGATGATAAACATCTTTTAAATCTAAGGTTATCAAAAACTCTTAAATGAGGAAGAAAGGGTAAGAGATTGTGTTGTCAAAGCATCTTGAACTGGGGCAGTATCGCAAACTGGTTTAAGACAAAAAGCCCATAACTGATCTCCAGGCATTTTCTTTCTTTGCCATCAGTAACATTTTTGAATGAAGACCTCTTCTCCACTGGGAAAGATGAACTATTTTATTACCCCTCCCCCAATAAAGCATGTGCTGTAGGATAGGTGGGAACAGAGGGGCTTGGTCTGGTGGATGTGGAATAATTCCCTGCAAAAGAGGGATCTTTTTCCATTGCTATCTGTATCCCTGCTGAATTGGTCTCAGAACCCATTTGTCTGAAACAGACTGTTGCCAAGGAGAGAAATGGAGATTCAGACTTTCCAGAAGGGATAAGAGACTGCCAGGGTGGGAGGGGGAAAGGCCTCTTACATAATCATTCTGACTTTTTTGACAGCCCTTTGTTCTGGTATGTTCCTGCTTTCTTTTAGGGGACCTCCCCACTTTTGTTTTTTGTTTTTTTTAATGTCTGCTTACCAGCATGTTGTTTCTTGCCACAGCTGGACAAATGATCAAAAAAAAAAACCTTAGTAAATTTAGAGAAGGAGGAATAAAAAAGTCCAATCAATTCCCTGTATCAGCTTAACCCTGTCATCACATTTGTAATACCTTTTGCAGCTGTGGAACCAAAATCTCTATCCAAAGGTAAATTTAAAATCTAATTTTTGTATCCTCTTGTTGGTTCTGAGAATGAAGCCAGGCTCTTCAACACAGTGTCAGTTGCAGCCTCACTGGATGTAGTAACTACAGTTATAAACACACTTTAAATTACTAGTGACCTGAAAAATAAAAGAAACCAAACCACCCAAAGCAGATTTTTACTCACAGGAAGGAACTGCTTATAAGACATTCCTCATGTTTTCACAATTAGTCAGAATAAACTTTAACATATGAGCCTGATAATTCAAAATTCTAAAAATTAAAGTTGCAGAAGCAAACACTTTTTTCCCAACCTTAACAACTGGAAATGTTTCGAGTTAAAATGTTTGGCAGCAGCTGGAGTAACTAAAGCTATAGCTGCTGGGTCATGTTTGGGAAGAGTGTAACAAAACTTAAAAAACTGAGGAACTTTATACATTCTGTTTGCCTTTTTATGGTCAGCAGGCTGGGTATCAGGAAAATTACAGGCAGTGACACATATTCCCTCCAGAGATGACATAACTGGAGAAATGGATGAGGGTTCTTGAAATTCCTTCTGTAGCAGCTGATATTATTTTCTGGGAGACTGAGGAATATCAGTTTTCTCCCACTGAATTAATTTGCACATTCTGGAAATAGTCTAGGAGAAAGATACTCGTTGATAGGGGAGATGGTCCCAATCCTTCCAAGCTACACGCTCTAGGGACCAAACCTTGTCACCATAATAAACAGGACATGCTGGAGGGCTAGATTCCTGTCACAGAGACTTTCTATACTCTGGAACAAGCTACCCATCTATGTCAAGCAAAGTTCCTCATTAGCACTTTTCAAGAAAAATCTTGATGAGTGGATGGGAAATAGGAAATACACCCCGGGGATCAATTCTGTGGCTCTGCTCGACAGGAGCACAGGAAATTAACTTTCTTGGGTGGCGTAAGCCAGGGAACTTTGTTGGCTAGGCTTACTTTGGCCCTTGGGCTGATAGCCTAGTACCTACCTATGAACCTATGAGATTCAGGTAACATGGTGTTCTCCTAGTCTGTATCAGAATTCTGAGGGGAAAAAAAACTATATCTGTTCCATCACATTTCTCTCCGATTTAATTTCTTGAATCTCTTCCATAAAAGAGGAATATCTTTTTCTGCTACCAGAGACCACCTGATAAGAAAGGTCAGTAGCCTGTACAAAACCCTAAACTAGACTTAATAGACTACTCCTGGTCCTTGAAACTGGAACAGCAGAAGCTATAAGTTTATTTTTATGTTTGTTTTGACAGGAAAATTAAGGCAAACATATTTTTTAATGGCAGCAATAGCTTCCTCAGGGATGGGCTTAAAATTCTGGTTAAGCAAGGCCACCTTCCCTGCCTCTTCTTGCAACACCAACAAAAGTGGTTCTCCCTTGTCCACTAAGAGAACCTGAGCAACTGCAGAGGACATTGCTAAACCCCAGTCCTTAGTGGATGAATATGTCACAAAAGCAGGATCTAGGGGAAATGAAAAATGGTCTGAGGAACCAGCTTGCCCACAGCAGAGTCTCTCACCTGAGCCTGAGGCAAATTATCAGGTTGCTGTGGTGGCAAAGGCTGCTTAGTTACGTTTTTTAGCACCTTTATTGATTTATTACTGGTGTATTATAATCACTTGATGTTGCTGCTTCACAATAAAAAAGATCTGGTTTCCTGAAAGGATGAATTTGCACAGAAATGCATTTGTTGAGTAATATTTGCTGATATTTTACATCACCAGCTTTTAACTAAAAAACAATGGAATATTGCAATAAAATGAATAATTAATATTTTCCCTGAATAGCTGTGAAGCATATCTCACAACCTATTAGTGCAAGAAATCTCGACAAAACCTAAAATTATGGTTGGACAAAGGTCCAAAAATAGGGACAGATTTTAAATATTGCTCTTATAAATTTAAAAAAGTTGCTAGAATAACAGGATTTGTATTAGCATGCATTTTCTAAAGAGAATTAAGTCTGAAATTCAAATAATGTCATTGTTTAGTGATTTCAGTCCTCAGTGATTTGCCAGAAAATCTGGACAGTTTAGAAGTATGTTCAGAAGCATTATACTGCTGCTGATTTTGCAGCACAGGTACAATAAAATTCCCTGTAGAGAGATAACTTTCATCATACTAACATAAAACCTTCACAGTATACTTGTCAGCTGTACAGATTTCTTGAGGTTGAGATGAAGGCCTCTGAAACATGCTTTAAAGTAAAAAAAAATGATGTTCTGTGGAGCAACCACCCTTATGTGGGAGTCTGAACCCTCTACACACTCATGCATGCACACACATACTTACAGATGTAGTCATGCACACTTGCATACAAACAGTGGTGCACATTCGTGTAAATGTACACACGTACACTTACATATACACATGCAAACTCTGAAAGATGTGAATACATGATTTCGTGAACACCTGCATAATCACACTCATGAACACTCACAAACAACTGGACACACACACACACACACACACACACACACACACACACACACACACACACACACACACACACACACACACTTTCTCTGAAGTAAAGAGCCTGATTGTCCCTTTTCTGAAGACAGGCACAGCTTTTGTTTATTAAAAAAAATTTAAAAAAAATCTGAGCCAGGAGCTGGAGCACAGTTCATGATTTTATTTAAAGTGGGAAGGCGCTTGCCCCCATCCCCCCACCCCATGGTTCCGTGCCCTTACTTTCATTACTTATTGAATTTATTCATCGGTACTGGCTGACTACATTTGCAGATTGCAAATTAAGAGCTGCCATTGAATCCTACAATGACACAGATGTTCTCCAGGAAGGGTTGACACAAGCAAACAACTGGTGTCAGAGCAATAGACTAACACCAAATGCCAAGAAATGCACAATAGTATCCTGCAGGAAATCATCGACCCCTGGTAACTATCATATTGACAACACACCCCTTAGAGTTGTCTTAGTAGTCAAGGACTTAGGGACACACATAGACAGTAATCTAGCCTTTGGCAATCACATGTCTATAGTAGTGAGGAAATCATTCTATGTCGCCAACTTATAAACAAAAGTTATGGAATCCAGGTCGAGGAAGTCACTGTTTCACTGCTTTCAGCATTCATTAGACCTATCATTGAGTACAATACCCCCTTCGGTATGTACCTAACCAGGTATATCCAACAACTGGAATGTCCAGAGAGCTTCTTCACTAAAATAATATAGTGCTTAATTAAAATGTCCTATGCAAAATAATACAGTGCTTAAGTAAAATGTCCTATGCAGACCGCCTCAAGGCCCTATCCCTGTATTCTCTCTCCTACAGGCTGTTCAGGGGAGATTGATGCCTGGCATACAGGTATTGCCAGACCCCACTCTGATGGACTTTCTACATATCCACAAAACAAACAGCACCAGCATTACCTGTTCTAAAGACTTAAACCCTGCCTGTGATATAAATAGGACCTGCTGGAGAGACAAGTATGTATTCCAGACTCTACCCCATTTCTGGAACAGGCTACCCATCCATATGAAGCAGAGTTCCTCCCTAACCCAACTCAAGTGTAAGTTGGACAATTGGATGAAGAACAGAAAATGCATCCCTGGCTTGGCATCTATGTCTCTAATGGCCCAAAGAATAGACTTGCAAAGAGTGTCCAAAAGAAGGTCAGGAACCAACCACTTGAGTAAAACACAAGCACTTTATTCACAATTAAAAATCTTATAATCATCCAGTGTAAAAATATATCCATGCCTAGAAATAAGTGTATTTTCATGTCTGTAAGAATTTACTGGTAGTTCCGCCTGTAATTGTGTTTGTATTGTGGATGTCGGACAGGAATCTGGTTCCGAATCCTGTCTGACCTGCATAAAGGGGGAATTTCTTGAGAATCAGAAAAATTGTCCTGCCCTTCAAATTCAACAACATGTTGAGCAAAACCCACAGGCTCATTTTCAATATAATTGTGTTCTGCATTGTATTGAAAAGCTGTTGGTTTTGGGTTTAGGGTAAGCCCTACCTTCTCTGTAATCTTTCAAGTCTCTTTCTAGTTTGAAATGTTTCCTTTTTGAGTTAGCCACACATTTTGCCTCTATTTCAGAAAATATTTCCCTGTATTTTTTCTTTTCTGTTTCTACCTGAAACAATAAATCATTGGTAATAATAGTATTTATCCTTTCTATCTTTTCTAATAAGCACATTCTAATCCTTTCATTCTCTTTAAGTATGGTACCCACCACTTCTAAACCACATTTATCAAAGACATTAATAAGTTCTCTATGAAATTCAGAACCCTTGACAACATTATTAGGAAATTTTGTAACACGAAGACCCTTAGGCACAATTTCCTTGCTTAAACATTCCTTCAAAAACGAGCAATCACACCCAAGACGCTTATATTTTTCTAATAAGTAGTAAAGTTCATCTAGGTTCTCTCTATAAGACATTGCATTACTGTCCTGGTGCCTAACTGCACCTAACAATTCAGTTACTGAAAATTCTTTGGCTATGAATGATTTAAAGTCAAAACTGCCTCTGGCAGAAATAAAATCACCTTGGTTATTTGGAAAAGGAACGGACTGTTCATTAATTGGTGGTGCCCTTACTTCGTCCCTGGTTGCTGACACTGTATTGCGCAAAAGACGAGGAAAATCCAAAAATTCTTCGTTGGTTAGAGCAACGTTATTTTTTGAAGAAATAGTACAGGTAGATCCAGTAGTACGTTTAGGGGCTTCCTTGGTAGTTTGCGAAGATTTGCTATTTTCATTGAGCTGGTTTTGCTTAAAATTACCTCCGTTGGTAAGCGCTGCTGCTAGTGACACAATAGAGGAACATGCTGGTGTCAAAAGATCCACCAGCTGGGAAAGCTGCCTAATGACTTTGCATAGTTCACCTCTGTCCTGTGAGCACGTAGTTTCAAGTGTGGTTTCACCTTCTGGACTCTCAGCCATCGCAAATGAACCAAAACCAAAACGAAGGATGTATGCAAGTCTTCAAGAACCAAAACCCAAAGAATAGACTTGCAAAGAGTGTCCAAAAGAAGGTCAGGAACCAACCACTTGAGTAAAACACAAGCACTTTATTCACAATTAAAAATCTTATAATCATCCAGTGTAAAAATATATCCATGCCTAGAAATAAGTGTATTTTCATGTCTGTAAGAATTTACTGGTAGTTCCGCCTGTAATTGTGTTTGTATTGTGGATGTCGGACAGGATTCTGGTTCCGAATCCTGTCCGACCTGCGTAAAGGGGGAATTTCTTGAGAATCAGAAAAATTGTCCTGCCCTTCAAATTCAACAACATGTTGAGCAAAACCCACAGGCTCATTTTCAATATAATTGTGTTCTGCATTGTATTGAAAAGCTGTTGGTTTGGGTTTAGGGTAAGCCCTACCTTCTCTGTAATCTTTCAAGTCTCTTTCTAGTTTGAAATGTTTCCTTTTTGAGTTAGCCACACATTTTGCCTCTATTTCAGAAAAGATTTCCCTGTATTTTTTCTTTTCTGTTTCTACCTGAAACAATAAATCATTGGTAATAATAGTATTTATCCTTTCTATCTTTTCTAATAAGCACATTCTAATCCTTTCATTCTCTTTAAGTATGGTACCCACCACTTCTAAACCACATTTATCAAAGACATTAATAAGTTCTCTATGAAATTCAGAACCCTTGACAACATTATTAGGAAATTTTGTAACACGAAGACCCTTAGGCACAATTTCCTTGCTTAAACATTCCTTCAAAAACGAGCAATCACACCCAAGATGCTTATATTTTTCTAATAAGTAGTAAAGTTCATCTAGGTTCTCTCTATAAGACATTGCATTACTGTCCTGGTGCCTAACTGCACCTAACAATTCAGTTACTGAAAATTCTTTGGCTATGAATGATTTAAAGTCAAAACTGCCTCTGGCAGAAATAAAATCACCTTGGTTATTTGGAAAAGGAACGGACTGTTCATTAATTGGTGGTGCCCTTACTTCGTCCCTGTTGCTGACACTGTATTGCGCAAAAGACGAGGAAAATCCAAAAATTCTTCGTTGGTTAGAGCAACGTTATTTTTTGAAGCAATAGTACAGGTAGATCCAGTAGTACGTTTAGGGGCTTCCTTGGTAGTTTGCGAAGATTTGCTATTTTCATTGAGCTGGTTTTGCTTAAAATTACCTCCGTTGGTAAGCGCTGCTGCTAGTGACACAATAGAGGAACATGCTGGTGTCAAAAGATCCTTACTTAAGAGCTTTACCAGCTGGTGGATCTTTTGACACCAGCATGTTCCTCTATTGTGTCACTAGCAGCAGCGCTTACCACTCTGTTTTCTGTTTTCCCCACTCTGTTTTCAAATTTTTGGACTTTGACTGATGTCATCACATACGCGATGACATCAGTCTGTGAGCCAGCTAGTCGGAATTGAAGGTTTAAAGCATTTCCGGCTGTTTCAAACAAGCAGGAATGCCAGCGCCAGTAAAGAATATGAATGAACCACCAGATTTCACTTATTCTAGCAAACGCCGAGAGGAATTATTGTTATTTGCGAAATATCTATTTATTGGTGTCACAAGTCATCAAAGGGGAAGGGAATATTTGCGACGGACAGACGAGACATTATTTGAGAACTGCTGTAGTGAATTTGTGAACCAGGGAATTCTGTGCTGCAAGCAGAGATGAAACTCAACTCAGTTATTGCAAGTAAGTGTAAAAAAGGGTGTGTGTGTGTCCCAATAGCAAGACAGGCAAATGTTAATGCCACGATTGCTGCAGGAGAGAGACAACATTAATGGCAGGATAGCTTTAGCCATTGAGATGGGGGTAGACCAAGCAAGATATACACATCTTAGTTCTAGGTGTGAGGTCGTTTAAGCAGCAGAAGGCAGCAACCAAATGCTACACTGTCACTGACACTTACCTTATTCATGCACATCCGATCACAGTTCTTTCAACATCTTATGCAGTTTTTTTCCTTGGGTTTGATGATTGCATGTTAAGGATTTGTCATGATTTCAACGATTGGTACTCATGCCAGAAGCCCAAGTACTGATATTGCAGTGCCACTTGTTTATTTTTGATTACCTGAAGCCTTAAATATAAATGCTGCATGTAATATTATTTTCATACTGTGTGTGTGTGTGTGTGTGTGTGTGTGTGTGTGTGTGTGTGTGTGTGTGTGTGTGTGTGTGGGTGTGTGTAATGCCCCATGTAAATATACCTGGTGGCTAGAGTTACTCAGGCTCAAAGCCTGAATTCCCTACCCACCACCACATCTAAAAAATTCCAGATTGTTGCCTGTTTTTGTTCTGCTCCTCATAAAATCTGTGGTCTCTATGACAAAGCAGTGAAGAACTGAATTCCCTAAATAATGACAGGCATTTGAATTTCAGACTTAATATTCTTCAGAAAATGCATGGGTAACACAAAACCTTTTATTCTAGCAATTTTCTAAGTTTATAAGATCAGTATTTGAAATCTGTCCCTATTTTAGGGCTGTATTCCCCCCATTATTGGATTTGTCCAGGTGTTTTGTACTAAGATGTTGAGAGCTATGGTGAGAACTGAATTCACTAAATGATAGTCATTTAAGTTTCATTCTTCCTATCTTATAAAGAAACAGCTGAGTTGGCATAGTGGTATGTTGTTTTGGCTATAATGCACAGGGTCCTGGGTTCACGATTTGGCAGTGAAATGCATGGTGGTAACACAACACTTTAATTTCTACCAACTTTCCAAGATTATACAAGCAGTGTTCAAAATGTGTCTCTGGTTTTGGGCTTTTGTCCCCCCCCCCAATACATTTTGGCTTTTTCCAGATTTCTTGTGCTGCAAAGTTGAGAGATACAGTTGAATGTCAAGTGAATTTTACAAGGAGCTAAGAGCTTCAGAGGTAGAGAAGTTTAGTGCTGCTTATGATGGTGAGTCTGCTTGCATTGTTAGTAGCATAACAGGTTAATACTTGCTTTTGATGCAGAAGGCTGTGGGTTCTACTCCCACAGTATGTAGATGCATTGTTGATACTATACTGTGTTGTACTTTTAAATGGGTGGATGCTGCAGTCCTGAGAATGTCCTCTTTGGCGGCGATAACTAGTAACTATGAACCTGTTATTAGGTTGTCATCCATTCCGTATTGCAATATTACTAGCTTATTATTTTTTTAATGTAATATAGACAATTTATTCCTCAAGGGCAACAGGCACTTTGTAGATGAAACAATGACATATAAAGTTGTTCCTAGCAGCATCCTCTTCATTAGTTACAGATCTCTTTAAAGTGGAATTAGTTAAATGACTTTTACTTCTGCAGAGATTGTGTATATTTACTGATACTGGTGGATTGTAGAAGTTTGAGTAGACTTATGATGGAAATGTTCTGAATAGGGCAGTTTTGTCATTATTGATTCATGCATTTTGTTTCATTGCTTACTGGAAAAATGTTTAAACAATACATTTAAATGCTATGCTATCTAACTTTAAGTCTAACAAGCGTGCTGTATTATACAAGGAATTTAATTTAATAAAGTCAGTAAGGTGTATCAAAGAATGCATGTATGTTTGTGTGCAAGGGGCCTATGATTTGAAAACAGCCCAAAGGTAATCTTTACCACCACTGGCCAGGTGCATTTTCATTGGATGTGGTGTGGGTTTCAATGCTGTTTCAATGAATGTGAGTTTCAAGGGCAGAGAAGTTTTAATTCCAGGTCTATTTTCATTGTGAGACAGTAGCTTTGTTTAGCAGATATCAATTAATGTTTGTGCATTCTGCTATAATATGTCAAAATTAAATCCAAATAATCATTGTAGAAGTAAAGCAGTATGCACACATTAGTGTTTATGGTAAATGGGGTGAAATAACTAGGTAATGGGACATTGGAATGCCTGCAGGGAGACTCTGGTGCTATATTTTGGCTCTGTTCTTCAGTTTACATTTGAAAGTTGGTACCCCACAATTCCGTTGGAGTGGGCGTGGTTATGTAATTATGTATGTAAATTTTATGTTAATCAGCGTACAGATTTGCACCTATTTTTCATGGGCCTTGTCCAGATTTTTGATGTTTCCAGGTTGAGAGGTATGTCTATGTGTAAATATACATTGTCATTCATGTGATATCACAGACAAACACACTTATTCCCACTTGGCCACAAATAGTCATGCACATGCACACATGGTACATAGACTGCCATGCTTTTCAATATTATTAGAAGATGGTGGTAGTTGTGACTACACTTTTCAATATAATCTGTAAACATCAGTGTACCCAACTTATGCAAATGTCATTGCATTGTATAATACTGTTGCTATGTGTTAATATTATTAAATACAATGTATTACTTATATCGATAACAGTTTTTTTCAGCGGTCACTAAAAAGAGAAATTATAATCAGAATTAACATTTCTGTCCATTTGTTCTTTTTTTAAATGCAGCAGAATGGTATTCTACGATGTTGCAGGATTTTGCTGGAACACTCCCAACAAATGAGATACCCTTATTTAGATTTCCTGAGGGAGACAGGCCACTAGAGTGTTTTTATAAATGAGTCAAATTTGTGCAGATAGACAGAAATTGAAATTGGGAGACTGCTTCAAACCCCCTTTCGTGCTCAGCACATTTCAGAAAGGAGAACTTCCAAAATCTACAGTGGGCCAGGATGCACTTTGCCAGATATCAGAAGCTGAGGAAAAATGCTGAACTCGACCTTCAGCCACATATATGCCATGCAGCAGATGACCAGGACAACAGTTCTGTGACATCTTTCAAAACACAGTGCAGGGTCATATAAGATGTAGGTCTTCAAGCAACAAATGTGATTTCACAGCGAGTGTCAATAGTTACATTTTGTTATTTACTAATAACTCGGTTGTATGTCATCTATTCTTGAATATATCCATGGCTGGTGTACAGAGAAGAGCACATATGCATAAACGTGTTTGTGTACACAAATGTGTCTGTATACATATGTATCTGTGAAATATGGATGAGCAAGGATAAGTATTTCTGTATGCAGGTATACATAGCTGTGTGTGTTTTCATAACTCAGGATCATTCATCTGCTGTCATACAAGTTGAACAATCACTTACTTCATTGAAGGACTAAAATGAAGCATTTGTCTACATCAAGGACTGTCATGCACCTTTGAATGACGCATTAAGCAGAGGTCTCATCTGAATGAGTTGGTGGAAGCTCAGTTGGATGTAAAGATCCCACCAAAGCACAAATCAAAAAGACAAGGGGGATTTCCCCAATGCCCTCACCAAATTTTCCCTACCAGTATAAACATCATTTCAGGTCTCCCCTGAAAGAAGTACACAATAACCAATGCGGACTAATGGCCTTACATGATCAGCAAATACCATATGGCATTTGTGTACTGATATATATATATATATATATATATATATATATATATATATATATATATATATATACATACACACACACACACACACACACACACACACACACACACACACACACACACACACACACACACACACACACACATTCATGTAGATGGGTGG
Source organism: Protopterus annectens (assembly GCF_019279795.1). Classification (NCBI taxonomy): domain Eukaryota; kingdom Metazoa; phylum Chordata; order Ceratodontiformes; family Protopteridae; genus Protopterus; species Protopterus annectens. The sequence goes on from NC_056732.1 coordinate 1,598,065,161, forward strand.
TGCATGTATTTACATGCTGAGTAACATTTGGCTATGGAAATGGAAAAAAATGCAAATTAGATAAAGCATTGCAGAGAATATGAACTTTCAATTAACAATCTTTCAAAGGAATCACATTCAGCACATTGTCAAGAAACGTTTCTTAAAATTGTTGAAAGGTATAATGATGTTAAACACTGCCTTAATTTTTTTTCTTGTATTTCCTCCTAATCCATTAGCAGAGTATTGTTTGAGCATCACTTTAGTTACATGAAAGGCATTTGCAAGGATTTTCTACTGCTTGTCTGCATCCATCCTGACCATCGAATCCCAAATCGCTCTCACTGCATTGTCTGTATGCTTCTCTGTCTTGATTGCTTGCAGCAGCTTTGGTACATTACTTAATTTTTAGCTTGTATATCAATGTAAATTGACTTCTTATACAGCTGATACCTCATGTGCTGTTGCAATGATAACACTGGTTTCCATCCTACCATAAAGTTACACTAACAGTATGACCAAATGCATGATATGTCACATTTCCATTAGTCAGGACAATACATCTGCTGTCATACAAGTTGGACAATCATTTACTCTAATGAGGAATGGCATGAAACTGATGCGTGCATCCAAGACCATCACGTGCACGACTGTGATGCACAAGGAGAGGAGCTAATTGATACCTGCTACTCATTGCTAGTGAACGACAACCATAGCACAAGTGTGACATATCCATCAACATTTACTATCAGTGATGCCGTTAATGGTGCACCTGTACCTTGCACAGCATTCAACACAGACAAAAACATTAATCATGACATTGTCTCAATGGGCACATCAAATTCCACTCATGACCTACCAGAAGGATCTCTTGAGAATGCAGTATGATTGACCCATTTCTCTCTAGCCTCAAATGAGTGTCACATGGGAAAGCACTTAGCAAGTAACACTGTCACGACACACAGCACAATACTGTTTGCTTATGTAACTAGGTGTTCCAAAATATCAAAATGTATATTTCTTTTGTGAATATACAATTCAGAATTCAGTCATTGTCAAGATTGTAAGTCATGCCACACCATATCCTACATGCACCAAAATGGTAAAAACACTCTCAGCTAAGTATACCCTATAAGAGATTGCTAGAATGATATGTACGAAACATGTCGTGATTGCACTGTAAACCCACTTACAGTTTAAAATGCAATAATGAGGTAAAAACTGCTGTTATCATGGAAATTACAATGTACCAGTATGCCCAGTGGTGGCTGGTGACTTCAAATTAAAGAGTGGCTACAGGAGACAGCTGAATGGGTGGGGGCAATGGGAAAGGGTGTGCCCAACTAGAAAGGGGTGGAGCTATGCTCAAAACCACAACAACTGGAACTTTAATTAAATACACTGCCCTAGGTGCCAAATTGTCATTATGAGAGTCCAATAAAGACAAAATGAAGTGTAGAAGAAAACAATATTTCAATGCATTGGCTACATAACAGCTTACTTAATATCTAGATGGAAACACAAAGGTTGTGAGGCATGAAAAATAAATCAGTTTGTAAACACATTACTGGAATGCCAGTCAAAATCAAGTATAAAAAAATCAAGCAGCACTTAACTCAAACCACTTCTCCTTGTATTGCAGTTCTAATTATAATTTATATTCAGCTTTATAAAATTACCAAGTAATATGCTGAAAGTAGCAATCTCTGTGATATCCCCCACTTGTAAAAATATTTCTTATCCAAAAAGACCTGCTGCCTGACAACTATCTAGTTGTTTCATAGGGAAGACATGATCAAAGTAAAAAATGAACAGCAAACAAGAAACAAGCTCAAGATAAGTTGCTTAAAGGATTACTGCACAAGTTATGGACCACACATGATAGATTGGCATTCTGTTTAGTTTATGGGTAAAGCATGCAACAAATTTAATGAGCTTCTGAAAATACTGTAATCCTGTCCTTTATTACAAATATTGTCATATGCATTTCAATACCTAAGGCTTATACATTATTTAGTTATGTAAATATTCTCTGCATGGCAACAACAAAAAGGCTTTCAATGTTGGTAATTGTTTAACAGTATGCTTATTAAAGCTTAATTGCATCTTACAATCTCCAACAAGCTTACCTGATGGTCATTAAAGCATTGCTACTTAAACACAGAGCAACAGGGCACTGTGACAGCATGCATTTTCTGAATAATAATAAGCATAAATCAACAGTATAAAAATATGACAGAAAACCAGAACATTCTGCAAAATCAAGGACAGATGAAAAACCACTGTCGTACTTGTGTCTTCCTTGGATGGGGGAACACTCTGCACACTTACACTGCATAACTGCTCATTGCCTTGCTTGGACACATCCAGAGTCACTACATGGGGGAGTGGAGTGCAACAAGTATGTCAAAATTTGAAATGTCTCTGGCTGACGGTGATGGCTTTGACACTCATACCTCTCCATCTCAGAGCAAGAAATCTGGACAAAGCCATACAGAGAAGTGGGACACAGGCCCAGAAATAAGGACAAGTTTTAAATATTGCTCTTATAAACTTAGAAAGATAATAGAATAGTAGTAGGTCTTGCATTAGTATGAATTTTCTGAAGGGTATGAAATCTGAAACTCAAATGTCTGCCATTATTTTCTAACTTCAGTCTTTAATGATTTGCCACTAATTTGCCAGAAAATCACAATTTTATGAAAAACAGACCAAATATGTGATGCAAAAATATAAAATTGCCACATAATACAGCTAGGAACCTGTCAAAGAAGAGACACCTTTTTAATATTAGTACTGTTAACTTTAGCAGCTGACAAAAATAAGAGAATCTACATGCATTTCTGAAATAAAAGCAGTCTATAACTCTGATCATTACAGTTATTTATAATTGTAAACCCTCCACGTTTTCTTCCAAAACTGCCATTTTGCGGAGGGATTATTAGGGGAAGAGCAACATTCTGAGCCAAAATCGGGGACAGTTGAGAGGTTTGGATATTCCTAATTCTATAAACAAATTTATTTGCATGTACCTCTCAACCTCTTAATGCAGGAAATCTGGACAAGGCCAAATATATTGGGGGAACATACAAACAGTACTAAAAATTGCTCTTGTATAAACTTAAGACAGTTAATAGAATAACAGGTCATGCTTTAGCATGCATTTTTCCTGTAGGTGCCACGGTGGTGCAGCAGTAGCATTGTTGCCTCACAGCAAGAGGTTCTCCCATTCGATTCTTGGCTGGAGTGCGGGGAGTGCCTTCTGTGTGGAGTCTGCATGTCCTCCCCGTGGTTGGGTGGCATTCGAAAGACATGCGTAAGGGCGTGCCTTTGTTAAAGGTTGGACATTGAGCTGGCACCTCGGCGTTTGCGAAAATCTACTGCCAATCATTAGTGGACCGGAGTTCCGCTGTGGTGACCCCTAACCAGGAAAAGCTGAAAGACAAACAACAACATGCATTTCTGAAATAAAAGCAATCTATAACTCTGATCATTACAGTTATTTATAATTGTAAACCCTCCACGTTTTCTTCCAAAACTGCCATTTTTGCAGAGGGATTATTAGGGGAAGAGCAACATTTTGAGCCAAAATTGGGGACAGTTGAGAGGTTTGGATATTCCTAATTCTATAAAGAGATTTATTTGCATGTACCTCTCAACCTGTTAATGCAGGAAATCTGGACAAGGCAAAATATATTGGGGGAACATACAAACAGTACTAAAAATTGCTCTTGTATAAACTTAAGACAGTTGATAGAATAACAGGTCATGCTTTAGCATGCATTTTTCTGAAGGTTATGATGTTCAAAAATCAATGTCTATGTCTGTCATGACTTCATTCCTAAATGATTTGCCAGAAAATCACAATTTTTATGCAGAACAAACCAAAAATAAGATGCAAAAATCTATTCATTCTGCAAAAATCTGGACAGTTAAGAGGTATAGTTCAGCCGGGGCTGTCTTTGAGTTTGTTGCCCTTCCCCCCTCACAAAATCATGGTTGAATGGAGCCTTCCCCCTGCAGCCATTCCAATGTCCCATTCCTTGGTTAATTCGCCGCATTTACCATAAACACTGTAATGTGCATACTGCTTTACTTCTGCGATGATTTGGATTTCATTTGAAAGTTTTATTTTGCATTTTACAGCACAAACACTAATAGATAGCTGCTAAACAAAGCAATGCAGTCTCACAATGAAAATAGACTTAGCATTAAAACTTCTGTGCCCTGGAAACTCACATTCATTGAAACAGCATTAAAACCCACATTCAAAGAAAATACATTTTGCCAGTGGCAGATAAAGATTAACTTTGGGCTGTTTTCAAATCATAGGCCCCTTGCACATGAAACATACAAGTGCTCTTTGATACACCTTCCTGATTGCATTAAATTATATTCCTTGTACAATACAGTACAGTTGTTAGAGGGCATTTTAAATTTATTGTTTTGAACATTTTTTCAGTAAACAATGAAACAAAATGCATGCACCAATAATGACAAAAACACCCAATTCAGAACATTTCCATCATAAAAGTCTACTCAAACTTCTACAGTCCACTAGTATCAGTAAATATGCACAATCTCTGAAGAAGTAAAAGTCATCTAAATAATTCCACATTAAAGAAATCTGTAACTAATGAAGAGGTTGCTGCTAGCAAACAACTTTATATTTCATTGTTTCATTTACAAATAAAGCGCCTGTTGCCCTTGAGGAATAAATTGCCTATGTTGCATTAAAAAATGATATGCTAGTAATATTTCAATAGGGAATGGATGGCGAACTGATAGCAGGTTCATAGTTACTAGATATCTTTGCTAAGAAGGACTTCAGCATCCACCCCCTTTACAACACAGTACAGTATCAGCAATGCATCTACCTACTGTAGGAGTAGAACCCACAACCGTCTGCATCAAAAGTAAGTACACTACCTGTTGTGCTATTAACAATGTGAGAAGACTTAGCATAAGCAGCACTAAACTTTTGTTCACCTGCAGCTCTCAGCTCCTTGTAAAATCTACTCGACACTCAGCTGTATCTCTGAACTTTGCAGCACAAGAAATCTGGAAAAAGCCAGAATTTATTGGGGGGGGAATAAAAGCCCCAAAAACAGGGACACGTTTTAAAGATTGCTTGTATAATGTTGAAATGTTGCTAGAAAAAAATGCTGTGTTACTACCATACCTTTCACTGCCAGGTCTTGAATCCAGGACCCTGTGCAAAACAGCCAGAGCAACATACCACTATGCCAAATCAGCTGTTTTATGAAAGAGAGGAAGACTGAAACTTAAATGGTTACCATTTAGTGAATTCAGTTATCACCATAGCTCTCAACCTCTTAGCAAAAAACACCTGAACAAAGCCAATAATGGGGCAATACAGCCCCCAAACATATTCAGTGAATTCAGTTCTCACCATAGCTCTCAACCTTAGCACAAAAAAAACTGGATGAAGCCAATAATGGAGGAATACAGTCCCAAAAATAGGGACAACTTTCAAATATCCATCTTATAAACTTAGAAAATTGCTAGAATAAAAGGTTTTGTGTTACCATGTATTTTCTGAAAAATATGAAGTCTGAAATTCAAATGCCTGTTATTTTTATTTATTTAACATTTTTAACCAGGAAAGTCTGATTTGGAACAAAAGCCAATTTTACATTTGTTAACCAGGAAAATCTGACTTGGAACAAAAGCCAGTTTTACATTTGTTAACCAGGAAAGTCTGACTTGGAACAAAAGCCAATTTTCAGCAGAGGCCCAGGGAGAAACATTCCAGACACATGACTTTGTAAGATGGGAGGACATGCAGACCCCACACAGAAGGCACCCCAGTCAAGAATCAAACCAGAGAACCTGTAGCTGTCAGGCAACAATTCCGCCACTGCACCACTGCACTACTGACTGTATAAGGAAGCAAAAATACAGAAAGCACAGATTTTATGAGGAACAGAACATAAACAATACAAGGCAAAAATCTGTAAATTTTTTGCAAATGGTGGTGGGTAGGGAATTCAGCACCTTTCCACCTGCACCCAAGGTATAGGGTTCAAGCCTGAGGTATTCTCTACCCACTGCTGTGTGTTCTCTCTAGCCACCAGTATATAGCAATGGGGGTATTTCACATACACGCACTAGTATTTCTTTTTTAAACTTGGATGGTAAGACCCTGCATCACTACCTGTAGCAATGTGTACAGCTCAAGGGAAATTAAATATCATAGGTAGGACTCAGTAATTTCAAAGGAGGACAACAGAATCAGTCCATTGTCTACATTAGTAGAAATATAAAAGGATAGATCTAGAGAGAAAAAAGGAGATTATTGTATACAGTCTTAAGGAAATGAGGCCATGCATGACAGGAGAGAAACGTTTATGTACAAGGAATGCCATAATTATAAAGGGAGATATATGAAGACAATATTAGTACAAACAATTTACAGCACATGGGAGATAGAGAAGTATTACTTCACAGAAAAGACAGAGGCTGTTTTAAACGTCTAAGCTGAAACAATTCTAAAATTTACAATGCAAAGCAAAGTCATAAAACTATCTGATAAGTAGGACCTACAGCTTGTACAATAAATAATGAACAGATTGGATGTACCTTGTTTCCTGGAATATTTCATATGTCTTTATGCAAGTGTGTACCAAATGAATACAGCCCAAAGTGAATGCTTATAAAATGGGAATGAAATTAATTTTATCCCCCACTGATGATTTTTTAAGCTCAGTCTCTCGGGGTATTTCTATTTTTGATAACTGATAATAAAGTTTGAGAGTTTTCAATTAGCAGTAAGCATACCTCAGTAAATTTTCATGGGCTACTTACTGTTAAAAGCTCTAAGATCATCTTTATTACTGTCCTACATTGATTTTTTATTCTGTGACATTTTCTTATTCTTCTTAGAGAACAAGGCATGTCAGTTCATCTATTCATTCATCTGCAACAGACATTACTATCATACTATTTTTAATAATATTTTATAATGGCTGCATATAGCAGAGAAACATGCATGATAATTACCATGACAATAGATAGGGATTACGTGGTACATCAAGTCTGTTCATTATTTACTGTACAAGCTGTAGGCCCTAGTTTTATGACTTTGCTTTGCATTGATAATTATTTTTTAAATAGAGGTATGCTACCAGGCAGAAACACTGTGCTTTGAAGGAAGCAGAGCCTATGCACCCATCACTCCACCACCGACTAGGACATGCAAAGTAAATCACATCCTTGTTGTGTCATGTGTTCTAAAGCTGCCACAATATTGTAAAGAATATCACTCTGTCATGACCACACAAAAATTCACACACACATACTCACACACATATGCACACGCACACACACACCCACACCACACACACACACACACACACACACACACACACACACACACACACACACACACACACACACACACACACACACACACACAGATACACATTCTCAGTCTCATTCAAAGATAACAGTACCTGAATTCAGTGTGTTCTCAGTCCCATTCTATGTTCCTGTCCCGTGCAAGCTTGTTCCAGTCTCCTCAATGGCTGATTTCCCTTTCCCCATCCCACGCAAGCTTGTTCTCAGTGTTCCAGTCTCCTCAGTCCCGTCCTGCGAGTGTAGGCTCCAGCCTGCAGATGATGCAGTCTGGAGTTCTTCTGTTCTATGCAGTCGTCACTGCACAGACTTCTGGGCATCTGCTGGGCAGAGATGTCTTTCCCCCTATCCGGACTGCTGACACAGCAGTCTGGAGTTCTGTGAGTTCCAGGCATGCGTGGAGTTCCGGGACTTCGTGATTTGTTTTGTTTTCTTTCTTTCTACAGGTGGGGGGGCTGCAGTCCTGCAGTCCTATAGCACGAGCTGCCCCTGAGGATGTCTAATATCAGAGTACAACAATATGTTCTCCGTCAGTTAATGAGATTTTCAACAGTGCACCAGCTATAACACTATGCTTAGGTAGTGTGACAGTACTACAGAAGTCATCACACCTGCAATGTGTGTTTTAGCCCCTTTGTTGTAGTTAAAAATGTAAACTTGTAACATGTTTCCATTGTCAATTATTGACCTGCTGGTGGTGCCACACTGCATTAAATAAGTAAATAAGGGAAATGAACGCTGTCTACAGTTATAGTTAAGAGCTGAAGTTATCCTGAAGGTAGAAATATACAGGCAGTACTTTATAAGGAAGCACACAACTGTTATAGTATCATCACCCATTGTTCTGCAATGATCTTGTATCGCCATTTCACTTACTTTCTTAACATGTGACATGACTAAAAACACCTCTGTCTACATGGGCGCAAAAAGCACTGTGGGAAGAAATACTTTGCTGTGCTGTACGGGTTACTTCCAACACCACAGATGACCAGTTCACCATCTTCACCACTGAAATTCTTCACACTCGTTTCCTCTCCCTGTAATGGTACTGCTTTATCTGACATTTGTCTATGAGATGATTCAGTGTCAGAATATGTTCCTGCAGACATCTCTGTTGCTGTTTTGGCACAGGAATCAAATGAAGATGTAGGGTAAGTTGAACATATGTATTATCCACTGCACATTTTTCAAATGCCACTCATTAAATTTGCCAATAATTTCTGCTTTATTTCCCCATTTACTTAATTTCACCTGTCTGAATTTTTGACTATGGATGATACTGATGTAATTACATAATTTTGTTCTTCTTCCAGATTGTATAACTGTGCTGTGTAATTATTTTTCCTTGTTTTATTCATATATGATATACATTTTGATAACAACCCAATCAGTCTATTCCTTACAGCACTCCAGCAAGTCAAATATCCTCTGCACTGTGAACCAACATACTTGGTATACAGATTCTGTCTAGGAGAACTTCTGCTGAGATGCAAGGGATGTGGTATTGTCACCTGTATTCACATTCAGAAAGTCATATCAGTAAATGTGGTAATGTATCCAAAAGATAAAAGGTATTTTGCAATTTCAGCTATTATGTCATGGGTTATAACAACACTGTTGCAAGAAATGATGAATTTCCTACATTAATTGTTATATCTTAACAGAGTAATGAAGTTAAAAATTCCTTATGGATGGAGTTGGAAAATCTACAGGGAGAAGTGACATACTTAGTGGAAAAAGGAAAACTAGGAATGGATATTCTGGTCACAGACCATCACAACAGATAAATGCTTGGATTGAAAAGTGTAAACAGATGTCTGGAGTTTCATACTAATATGATGTATGCAATGTTGCTGAAGGTAAACCATTTCTCATATTTACTTATGTCAGTTTCACTGCACGTTGTAGGCAGCGATGCATATCTTCCTATATAATACTAACATGACTGAAACATTGTCTGAAACATCATTTGGCTAGTTTATCCTTTCTCCAGTGCAGACATTGTGAACTTTGAAACCATATGTCAGAGTCAGTGATAATGTGCCGCAGTTGTACTGGTACTCTGTTGTGCATTATTTTGATCACATTGGCAATACAGAAGAAATATACTCAGTATCATTATGCATGGTATTGGTGATGAGGCCAAAAACAACTGCACATCATGGAGTCAGTATTTCCGATCATTTGATACTCACGTCATCAGAATTGTTGTGACATTGTATGATTCCATTTACCAATATTAGCCAGAGTGACAGCTACAGTTGTGTTGCCAATTACCATTATGTTATATTAATAATGCTGATGACAACACCAGATGTTCTTTAGTTGAATGTTGACTAATAATATGTATTTATGGTGGAAGTACCAACCTTCAGCAACTATTATGTCATATAACAGTAGACTAAAACAGTCTCACTTTGTATAGTTAGGACTGTATAAAAAATTGATGCTTTATCCAATCAGAAGTGGGTGGACTGCTTGGGAGGAAGGAAAAGAACTATTAATAACCATGTGTGCCATACTGTACTAGGCTTTACAATCCAGATGTCATACTGGCAAAGTAGCAAGCCATGATCAGGCATATCTAAAACATTTATGAGCACCCAAGTGAATTTTTCCCAAAGTGTCTTCATGAACCGCTAGAAGGATGGGAGAGATTAAAGAAGTGGCTTGCACCAGGTAAGTTTGCAACAAAGTAGTACTGACCGTGAACTTTAATTTCAAATATTCATTGTTTTCCATATTGTCACCTGATCAGGCCACATAACAGCTGAGAAATTGGTTAGCCTATTGGAAATCAATTCATTACTGAAGGACATAAGAAGACTGCCACCCACTCATCAGATTAGTCCTGTGGAGTCCTTCCACAGCACCATCATTCAGTTTGCACCAAAGCATATGGCATACTCTTACCATGGAATGAAATGCGGGTGGGGCATGACATGACATTTTCAGATTTCTGACTGCCTGGGATGATGTAATACCTTTAGAAAAATTGCATTTCCTTACAGCAGACATTCATATAAGCTGCATTACTGAAGTATTTTTGTGAAGCAGAAGTGGGGCCAAAGTGCTGCAGTACACACTCATTAGTAGCTTTTACAATCATGCATATATTACTGTATTGGTAGAATGTAGAATGTTTCTCTCTGCATTACATTTTAATGAAAATTCAGGAAGTTGTTACTGTGTAGATGCCCATGGTGATTCTCGTCGTTAACAAAGCAAAGAAAGGCAAACATTCCATTAGAAAAGTAACACGCCCATCAACATCTGGTAAGTAGCTGACAACCTCTTTCAGTTCCTAGCACCCCATAACTTTTTTTTAATTGCCTGCATATTCCTAGCAGGTACTTATATGGAGAATTCAGTGTTGTACTCACAAAGTCTCCAACCTTCTGTGATTTAAAAAAAGCGACATATTTTCCAAAATGATGCACCCAAAGCACTTATGCATCCATCATTTTCATAAGTTCACAGTAAAATATATTATCGATTCTTTATGTAAACCTGCTGTGTATTACTTGTTGCAGCCATTGTTTTACATAATTGTGCGCTTAATATGACATGGCAAAACCACCATGTTATGACATGATGCTCAGAAAAATTATGTACTCATTGCAGTAGACAAAGTAGTTCTGGCTACACAACTGATTCCTAAACTAACTGTTATAGGTTTGTTGTTTTAATGCCTGGAACACAGTACATGCAGAGTAAATGTTAATAAGATGTCTTTACAGAATATGCAAACACCATTATGGAACATGTCCTGGTGGCAGTCTGGAGCAGACATGGAGAAGAGCAATAGAAAGTGGATAGTGACCACTGGATGAAGCCACCACCACTGACTTGTCAGGATGTTTCTGTCAACCATGGAGATACAATAAAGACGTACTGCAGTTTATTTGCCTCATCGGACATTTGTTATCAAAGATTGCTTTATTGCTTTGATTTTTGATGATAGCTGTAATATTTACTGTTCTCAGCTTTCTTAAATGTGTTCCACCATGACAGAATGATTACTAATTAACAATACTGATATCATGGTGATAAGTACTCAAGTTGTGATCAAACCAGTCATACACAAGAAATATTTCTAAAGCTATACAACTGCAATGATAGTGTGGACATTACTAGAAGGCTATTGTGCAGCAAAGCATAATTTAATATGTATTGTAACATTACAGTACTCAGTTTAATTTCTCCAAGTCTTTTGGGTTTCTAATACCATGATAGGAATACACCCCATTCCTAAGTCAACATGTGATTAATGTTTATGAAATTAGTATTGTTTCAGTTTTTTATGTTAGACAGAAGTGCTCTTCACAATACCCGCAATGCGCCCAGAAATGATTCCTTCTGCAATTCATGCAAAGTTACATGTATTGGTAACATATCTAAATACAACTGTAAATTATTTTTTATAACACACATTGCTCTTACTACTGCTAGAACTGTCTAGGTATCTTTCCTCCACATTGCCCTCATTTCTGCCTGCAAATCTTGGTATTTTATGACTTTGTGTCTCTTGTATTTTGGGGCCAGTCAGTCACTCCAAAACTGTAAGTTAGGACAGGAAGAGCAAATTGGTTTATAGCTTGGACTTTGCTCTTAGATGTCAGAGCTGTTTTCAGTGTTAATTTTAGTCTTCAAAAATATTCCTAAGTTTTATTCATATTTGTTCATGTTTTATTGTTGATCCTTCATCAATGCCTACATATTTATACACTCCATCTTGCTCAAGTTCATTTATATCACATTCCTGTTCCAGATGGATATTTTCTTGGTACAGTACTCCAGTATGTTTTCCAAAATGTAGTTAATGACTTGTATGAAATACTGGAGGAAGTACCTCACATGTGACACACATTATCACTGGAATTCAATAAACTCCATATAGTCATCTAGTGAAGTTTACATGTGTGCGCTGTGGTGTGCAGTGAAGTTTTCATGGCTGGGAACATTGTTGCTGGCCAGGAAACTGTGTAAGCAAACACAGATAGCAAGTGTGTTTAAAGCAGAGCACCTATGGTCTACGTTTTTGTGTGGAATGCACCAGTGATCACCAGATATCTCTCAGTCTCTTGGTTCAACACATTTGCACAAAAGACAACATAATGCAAGGGCAATTAACTAGAAATAGGGACATATTTGACATAGATGTTACATAGAAATATGGTAGAATGAAACTCAAACATACCTCTCAACTTCTAAGAGCAATAAATCTGGACAAAGCCATAAATAATGGGGGGACAAAGGGACAAAAACAGGGACAGATTTTAATATTGCTCTTACAAATGTAGAAAGTTGATAGAATAATAGGTTTTACAGTAGCATGAATTTTCTGAAGAGCATGAAGTTTGAAACTCAAATGTCTGTCATTATTTTCTGACTTCAGTTGACAATGGCATGCCAATGATTTGCAAAAAAAAAAACAAAATTTTATGAGGAAAAGATCAAAAATATGAGACAAAACTGGACATTCTGTGTAAATCAAGGCAGTTTAGAGGTATGAACTGAGATATATGTAATATTGGGTCACACAGTCCTGAGATCATCCCAGTCATATGGCAGAAAGCCACAAATTTGATAAAAAACACATCTGGACATCCTGGGAATATCCGGACATTTGAGATGTATGAATGTGAAGTATATGCTCCAAACAGAGTATGGGACAGCGTATCAATGATCTGTAATGGTAGATGGATTGCAATATAAAATGAACACTCAGAGAAAGTGTGTGTATTGAATAGGGACACACAGATAAACTGTAAGAATGAACACAGGGAAAGATGACAGGTGAAACAACCTAATGTACAGCAGATGGAGGCATGTCAATGGAAGATGGTTGAAGCAGCAACACCAGTCACATATCTATATCATACAGTAGGGACTGTACAGTGAAAATGTGTTTTATGTGACTGTCACACAAAGTGACATAATGGGGAGGATGTCAGTGTGAGATAAGCATCCTTACTTGAATAATGCAGAGGACATCTATCAGGGATGTTATATACAATTGGGGTCAGGTGCATATTGTGAAGCTGTGCAAACTGATATGCCTGAATGTGAGTGTAATCTCAGCAGAGGTCTCCAGCAAGTGGGGCTCATGTAAAGGCTCATAGAATGCATTAAAAGAACCTACCCACAATCATGGAGAGTATCAGAATAATCCCACCAGTAATCCCTGCCTCTGACATAACATATGTGATTTAGTGTGATAAGAGATGAGTCTACATACAAACTCAACTGTTATGATGCATCCACACTATCCTAGTACTGTAACATCTGCTATAGGTGTTAAGAGGGACAATGTTATACCTTTATGCAACTTTATGAGCAATGCAGGCTAGTTGACTGGTGTGCATGGCATAAATGCACAATCCACACTGTCACAAAGGATATACATGCTATTAATGTTGACAAACATTTATTGTGTGCATCAGCAGAACATGTAGCACACATGCATCTGGTGTAACAACTTGATTGATGTTGCTCCCCTGCTTATATGTAGTGTAGGTTTATTTGTGTTTTTGTCTTTATGTGTGTTTTGTTTGTTGTGGTTTGGGTTGGATGGTGTATGTGTTGTGTGGTGTATGGTGTGTTTTGTGATTGTGTAGTTTCGGGATTTAGGCCATTCGCCTTTATGGTTTTGGAATACTGAAATTCGGGATTTCAGTATTTCGACATTATAAAGTGTTTCCATATATATGTATATATATATATATATATATATATATATATATATATATATGTGTGTAGATATATATATATATATATATATATATATATATATATATATATATATATAGGTTCATAGGTTCATAGGTTCATACTAGGCTATCTGCCCTAGGGCATTTATAAGCCTAGCCAGAATGTGTTTGGCTTTCACCACCCATTTTAAATTTATTTTGCTATGCCCTTTTTCGAGGTTAGTATACTGTGCCTCTGTCTAACAGTGACACAGAAGTGATACCCGGGGTAAACCTACGATCTCCCATCCACTCATCAAGATTCCTCTGCCTAACCTGGACTGGGATTTTATTCCAGAGTGAAGGGAGCCTCTGGGTTATGAATCTGTCACTCCAGCATGTCCTATTTATTTCAGTGCTGAGGTTCAAGTCTCTCGAGCACGTAGCTCGATGGGATTTGGATTTTCTGAGGTGCAGCATGTCCATTAATTCCGGGTTGGACATGGCTTTATACGTCAGGCACAGATCGCCTCTGAACAGGCGGTATGCCACTGAGTAGAGCTGGAGTTTCTTTAACCGGGCAGCATATGGCATCTGTTTGAGCCCTTTGATCCTCTTGGTGAGGTACTTTTGGGGTCTTTCCAGTTGCTGCAGGTGTCTGGTAAGGTACATCCCAAAAGGGGCATTGTACTCAATTATGGGCCTGATGAGGGATGAGTAAAGAGGCACAATGACCTCCACTGATCTAGATGTGAATCCCTTCATTTTTAGGTGGGCTATATAAAATGTTTTTCTAACCACTTTGGCCACATGGTTGTCAAATGAGAGATTGCTATCAACTTGGGTCCCCAGGTCCCTAATTATTCTTCTGTACTTAATGGATTACCACCTATGTGGTAATTTGTGGGCACTTTGTTTTTGCCAAATGGGATGACTATACACTTTTTGTCATTTAGCTTGAGGCCATGGCTCTGGCACCAGTTGTCTGTTTCTATGAGGCCCTTTTGGAGGATGCTTGTGTCGGCTGGAGAGTCGATTATGGTGCCCAGTTTGCGGTCATCTGTGAACTTGGTCAGCCACAGTCCTTCCGTGTTGGGCTGTACCTCCGAGAAATATATACCGAACAAGAGAGGTCCCAGGACTGAGCCTTGTGGGACACCACTTGTAACTGGTTTGGAGTCTGACATGGCTCCAACAATTCTAACCATGTGGGTTCTGTCCTTGAGCCAGTTTGCAATCCATCTAGTAACATAGGGGTTTATATTTAAGCTGGTGAGCTTATCTATAATGCCCAAGTGGGGTATTGTATCGAAGGCTTTTGCGAGGTCCAGGTAGGCTGTGTGGACCACCTTCCCCTCGTCAATGGCCTTGGTGACTGTTTCAAAGAAATCAACCAGGTTTAAGAGGCAGGATCTGCCCTTAACAAAGCCGAACTGGGTAGGATCCTGTGTCTGTAGGTCCCCAATATCTTTATTTATGAGGTCCATGATGATCCTTTCCATAGCTTTGCAGACCAAGCTAGTCAGGCTTATGGGGCGATAGTTTCCAGGATTCGTTGAGGCACCACCTTTATGGAGAGGGACCACTGTTGCTGTACGCCACTCTTTGGGCACATATCCTGTAGTAAGGCTGAGATTGAACAGTAGTTTTATGTTTGGGTTTAGCTCTTCTTGGAGTTCATGTAGGATGCAGCCCGGGACACCGTCTGGTCCCATTGATGCTGTGTTTTTGCTTTGGAGAGGCGGCTCTTACCTGAGCATCTGAGATGTCAGGGGCAGCACTCTGCTGGGATAGATATTTGCCCTTTTGGTGGGGGGGGGAGTTTGCACTGAACCTGTCAGCTAGGATGTTGGCAATGTCTGTGGGTTCAGTGTATTTTTTGTCATTTTGGACTAATTCTGAACATATCTGGGAATTACCACCCAGGTTCCTAACATAACTAAAGAAAGCCTTGTGATTATCCTTAGTGTCTTGTGCAATTTTTCTCTCAAAGCTGGCCTTAGACAATTTTATGAGTGCCCGTAGTTTTTTGCTAATACTGATCAGTGATGCCTTCCCTTTTTGGGATTTTGCTCTATCATTTGGTAGCTTCCTCCTTCTATTGTATAGTTTGTTTATGGCTGGGGTCCACCAGACAGGACGTCTGCCTTTGGAGGATTGGGTCTTGGTTTTATTTGGGATCGCATGATCCATGCATTCCTGAAGGTGTTCATAGAATGCGTTTATAAAGGATTCTGCGGTCTGGGCTGTATTTTCCACAGGCCCGGGGGCTTTGAAGGATTCCACCTCGGTTTTGAGGAGTGTGAAATTTGCTTTTTCACTGTGGTTTTCTGGGCAGGGGGTGGGGTTGGGATGTGAATATCCAGTGAGATTAGTTTATGGTCTGATCTTACCAGTGAGGGATACACTTCTGGTCTGGAGCATAGAGTCCCCATGTTGGTGATGATCAGGTCCAGTATGTTTTCCCCTCTTGTGGGAGTGGTAACAAGTTGTTCCATAGCATTTGAGTTTATAAATTCTAGGAACCTTTGGGCTAGGGTGTTGGAGCTAGAGTAATGCTCCCAGTCTATGTTTGGGTAGTTGAAGTCGCCCAATATAATGGTGTTTGGAGAGACCTTCATATTTTCCAGTGTTCTCAGAAAGGCCGAGTGGGGTTCCTGGGTCATTAAACAGCCAGAGAATGGTAAGGATTTTATTTTAAATGCTTATGGTAATTGCAGTACATGTAATATTATCTATTTAGCAAAATGTTGTAAATGTGAGACATACTATGTTGGGAAGACCAACTGGAAATTCAAAGAAAGAATAGAGCAACACATCTTAGGCATCAACAGGAAAATTATAACAAATGCATTATACAAGCATATCACAGAGACTGATAATACACACACCTTTAAATTCATGTTTTTGAAATAATATTTGAACCACTAAGGTGAGAAAGTGACATTATACTGTATGTAACTGTAGCTTAGTCGAACAATCAGAGAATTCAATTAGATACTTCTTTATATACTGAATACCAATGTCATTAGGTATAACTGTAAAGAGTGAATCTACATCTAATGTAGCTAAATAGTAACCACTTAAGTCTCTTTCTATTGACCATTCTGACAACTGATGTAGAAAGTCAGGTGTGTCCTTAATAATAGTGCCCGTCTTCTGTCAAGTTCTTTTTAAGTTGAATGTCAATGTATTTAGAGATTGGTTCTGTAGCTCATCCTCTGGCTGATTCAGTAGTTCTCATGGGTGGGGATATCAATGATTTGTGAATCTTTGGAATGCCATACATAATTGGTATTTTAGGACAGTCTGTCTTTAGGTATTGAAACAGTAGCACGTCTATTTGTTGACTTGTGTACACAGTTTGTAAACATATTGCTATATGTGAGACAATATAATTTACTGAACTTTTATTTATTAGAGTGTAGTCTTCAGTGTTAAGAAGTTCATACACAGCATTTATATAATATGTGATGTCTAGTACCACTATTCCCCCACCCTTGCCTGCACTTTCTATAACAATCTCAGTGTTGTCAATTAATGATTTTAATGCTTGCATATGGTTAGGAATAAGATTATAAAACATATGTTTTTGTTGTTTTTGTTTATTCTTGTGATGGCACAGCTGGTATATTTTGTGCTCTACAGCCTTCTAAAAAGCTAGTACAGTCAGATTTTGGTATAAACATGCTCATTCTTCTAAAATTAGTTGGCTTGTTCACATTCACACTATGTGTACCAAACACATTTTTTTAAATTCAAAGTTCTAGTAAAGCATTTTAGCTCAGTTATACTTTGTGCTAAATCTGCTTGTTGTGCAGGAATGAAGATTAGAGCTCTAGATGGTACAAAACTCTCATCTGAAGTTAGAGTGTACTTAGAAATGTTAAATACCATATTAGTAGCATCTGTTAAGTTTTTGTTTGTCTCTGCGTAGTTGGACAACAATTTGCCGCCTGGTTGCGCTTGTCACGAAAGCTTTTCTTCCTCAGGCAGATGTTTTCTTGTCATTGCAGGTGTTGTCATGGCTGTGGCAGCAATTTATAGTATGTATTGCTACTGTCTGTATTATACTAATATCACAGTTGGAGCCAATTATTGCCCACAATCTGTGGGCCTTCAGGCAGCTGTTTGGACACAGGATGTGTATGTCACCTGTGATGTCCATCATTTAAATAATGGACAGGAAAGGGCCTAGCAGACAGCCCTAATGTACAGACCTGATCACAGGACCTGAGATATAGGTCACTACACACATTTCAACATTGTGAGATGTCACATATGTGATAAACAGGTCTACCCACGTGATGATATAGCTGCTTATGGCAACATCTGACAGTGTTGATTGAATACCTCAGTGTGACTTTTTGTCAAATGCCTTGGCCTGGTCAAGTTCCACAAGATGATACTTTTGTCATCATGCATGCCCCTGATGACCTCTTTGAGGACATCTAGCAGATGTAATAGACATAATTTAGCATTAACAACTCACATAAGTCTGATGCACAGAGCTGGAATATTATTAGTGTCCATGTAGAAGAGGTTCATGATGACATGTTGGTCTATCCCCCAGCTGATGAGGAGACTCAGGATGTCTCTATACATGCATGCATCAGGTGCTGTCCCCCCAACTCAGATGGCTGCATGTTGATATACAACCTTATATGGAAACATAGCCCATGTGGAGGGTGTGTTGAAGTGCATATTTAACCTAATCAGGAAGGTGTTTGCCCTGGGTCACGCCATAGGTGATATGTGATATCACAGCTCAGTGATTCTGTGTGATAGGCCTGAATGAAGGTAAGATAATGCATACTGCCTGCCATGATTTGGCCTAGGGTTTTGACAAAATCTCCCATGGAGGTATCATTGAGAAGCCCTTCCAGCTGGGGATTAATTCCTGTGTCACCAGATGGGTAACCATCTGGCTCACCAACAGAACACATCATGTGAAAGTTGGTGAAGCAACCTGTGCCAGTAGACCTGTCACCACTAACAAGACCAGGAATCTGTGCTTGGCCCTTCACTATTTGGACTCTATCTCTCAACAGTTCAGGCTAAAGTATATGGCCTTTGGCTTACCAAGTTTGCTGATTCTTGCATATTGGGTGCAATCATTGAGTCCACCAATGATGACAACAGTACAGGACGAGCTAACACAGATAAATGAATGGGAACAAAGGCACATGATCTATAAATAGATGCAGAAATGTGCCTTTTTAATGTTGTCCTTCTAAAAAGTGGAATTCTGTGTTAATCACAACATTGACAACAGTTCTACTATGCTGAAACTCAGTGATACAAGCACTGGGAACACATGTAGATAGCAATCTGAACTTCGACCACCAAGTGTCCACACTGGTATTGAAAGCCTGCCTTGTATACATCATAAATCATGCCATCATATTCAGATCGTAGGATTGTAGGACAGCACTGTAGTCAAACCTCATGAGAACAGTAATAGAGTATAATGCTCTCTTTTGCATGTCTTTCACCAGACACATGCAGCAGCTGGGATACCACAAGGCCTTCTCATCAAGAAAACATAGGTCCTACAAACCATGCCATGATATGTATGGATAGATTAAAAGCCATGTCACTGTAATCTGTCTTGCATAGGATGTAGTGGCATCTGCCTGGCCTCCAGGCCTGTGTCTGACCCTGCCCTGGTGGGGGTACTGCATATCCACAAATCTGATATAGCTGATGACATCAGCAGTGTCTATTGAGGAGAATATGCTAATAACAGTGTCCTACATGCCATTGTAAAATGCTCTCTGTAATGTTAAGCAAGAGTGCACACACACACACACACACACACATACACACACACACACACACACACACACACACACACACACACACACACACACACACACACACACACACACACACACACACACACACACACACACACACACACACACACACACACACACACACACCACACACAGAGCTGACTACAGTCAGAAAAGAACCCCTCGCTATCTAAGTACACAGACTACAGAACACAGTACATTACACAAGGCCACGGCACAAGTCTGACTTGGAGTGTCTCAGACAGCACTTTATAGCTGATGACATCAGCAGTGCATGTTGAGGAGAGCATGCACACACACACACACACACACACACACACACACACACACACACACACATACACACACACACACACACACACACACACACACACACACACTTGACTACAGTGAGAATGTAACCCCTACCTAAGTACACAGACTACCACAGTACTTTATGCAAATTGCACAGCACAAGTCTGACTTTTATAAGAGTGCAGGTCAACTTATAGTAGATGACATCAGCAGGCCATGTGGAAGACAGGATGTTGGGAGGCCTGCATAGGTTCATAGGAGGCTACTAGCCTAATGGCCCTAGGATGTTTACAAACCTAGCTATGTAAAAACACAAGTAACCATACTGAGCATAGTTAGATGTTTGTTGTGAAAAGAGCAAGTTTGTGAGTGGCACCAACTGAACCTGTCCATGAGGGACATAGGTGTCACCTCAGGAGTGACTTTACAATCACCCAACCATTTGTCAAGATGGCACTTGAACAAAGTCATTAGGAGCACTGCTTCACATGCAGTGGAAGCCTATTACAGAGGAGTGTTAATCACTAGGGGATATATCTGTCTCCCCAGCATGTTCTGTTTATGTCACAGACTAGGTTGAGATCCCTGGAACAAGTTATTATTGTATCATTTGATTTGCAGATATCCAGCATTTCCATTAGGGCATGGTCTAAGAGTGCTCTGTAGGCCAGGAATAGGTTACCTCTCAGCAGCCTGCATGATACTCAGTACAGTGACTGGTCTATCTGTCTTTCCATGTATGTCATGTGTGGAGACCCTGGATTCTCCCAGTCACAACCCTCTGTACTTTCTCCAATTGCTGCAGGTGTCTGGTGTGGTACAGACAGAAGGGAGCATTTTACTTAATTAGTGGTCTGATAAGGGTAGAGTACAGCAGAACTATGACCTCCCTGGCCTTGGATGGGATGTCCATATGTATGAGTTGTGCAATGCAGAATGTGTGTCTCATCACTATGGACGCAAAGTGATTAATGTGTAGATTGCTATCAACATGTGTTCTCAAGTCTCACAACACTATGTTTGAGCTTAGATGGATGCTATGTATACCATAATTAGCAGATGACTTAATTGCCAAAGAGGACAATGAGACATTATTTACTTTAAGGTTCAGTCCATGAGTTTGCCACCAAGCATTTGTCTGTGATGATCCCTTCTGTAATATGTTATGATCATTGAGAGACTCTATATGAATGTGTCCAGTTAGCAATCATCTGCAAAATTGGTAAACCACAGGCCATCTACCATTGGCTGGGTTTCAGAGAAGTAGTTTCCAAACAAATGAGGGCCCAGCACAGATCTGGTATTCCAGTGGTAGATGGGCTAGTGGTAGATGTGCTGTCCCCAATGTTGAGAGTGTGTGTTCTGTTGGTGAGCCAGTTGGTTGTCCATCTAGTAATGTATGGCTTAATTCCCAAATGGGAAATCTTTACTATGAGACATGAATGGGAGGTTGTGTCAAAGGTCTTGGATAACTCAACATAGGCAGTATGTCTTGTTATCCCTCATCCAGGGCTTTGGGGTCAGTATCAAAGAAGTCCAGAAGGTTTAATAAGCAACATCTACTCTTGACAAAAACAAAATGGATCAGGTCAAGTGTAGTGAAGGTAACCTCTGTCCCTGTGGAAAAGGTCCTTGCTGATTCCTTCCCTAGCCTTGCAGATAAGGATATTTAGGTTTATGGATCAATAGTTGTAGTTCTGCATGTTGCCAGACCGATGTGTATTGCATATCATACAACATTTAATGTTACTTCCTGTAGTGTATGTGACATATGTGTGGAAAAAGTACTCAGACACCAGGGTTGCAGTGCTTTTGAGGGGGGGGGGAGCAAGCAACACAAGACTGTATTGTAAATATGTGACACATGCTTAGATAGGACCTTCAGTTTATATGTCCACATGTAATTTCATGTTATAGACAGGAAATGGACAGTAAACAGCAGTAATACATAACAATATTTATTATTCCACAGCTCATCAAGCAGCAGGTTTGCACGATGGTTAGCAAAGTGTATACACATGTCAGATACACTTGTTTGCTGTAGCTAAGCAGTGTGCAAATGTGAGCTGCATTGCTAAACTCTGACAGTTAGTATTGAGTCTATGAAACCCACCCGCTGCTTAACTGACTCTGTGGCAGCAGATGTAAATGCATTGACACATTTCTTTTTGGACTTAGATGATACTGGGTTAAAATCCAGGTGTCTGTAATACTTTTAAATACTTTTACATAAACATTGTTAAAGCAATGACACGAATCCTTTATAGTTCATGTGTTGCTGTACATTGGGATAGCACAGCAGGGTTAATGACATTGCACAGAGGTATTCACAGTAATTTTCTGCTGCTCACCATTGCTGTGCATTGGTGTTCAATGAGCATCTCTGCACAAACATGGAGCCCAAAAAGTGAAGGGATCCATTGCCTTTTCTGATACTTATGTGTGTTGTGTGTGAGTCTGTTTTTTTTTTTTTTGAACAGATTAAAGGTGTTAAAATGGGGTAGATAGAAAAGTGGTGAAATGGGGAACAAGCAGGGGGAAGGACAAAGGGAAATCAGGACAAGAATGTGCAGGAGGGAGGTAGGAAAGAACCATAGCTAGCCATTTCTTTAACAGTATAAACATGTGCATAATATTATCTGAATTTGGATTGTCACCACCAGAGAGAGGGGTGATCACAATGCAATCATGTTGTATAGCCAAATGGACTGAATCAAGTGTGTCAAGAAGACACATGTGTGAAATGGAGAGCTATGTATGGGACAATTTGTTTTGTGGGAATGTGCCCATTTGTTTTTATTTGAGGGGGGGTGTTGAGGAAGGGATGTAGGTATGTCTGGGTCAGGTAAGTTGGGTAGGTGAGAAAGCAATTGCAGACAGACAAGACAAACAAGACAAGAGATAGGGGCAGTGATGGACATAAAAAGTTGGGGCACACCACGATTGGGGTGAGGGTGGGGACAATCTGGCCATAAAGATTGAAGACAGTGAGAATCAAGTCCTCACTCACTGGACTGTCATCACTGTCACCTTACTCCACCAGTGGCTGGAGTGCTTGATGTCTCCTCCTTCTCCTCCTACTACAGAACATGAGTGAGAGCAGCCTCTTCATTCAGCATAGGCATGCACCAGTGGTGTGGTGCATGACTCTACTCACCATGCCTGGCAACTCATGGCAGGTGATAAAATCACCAACTCTGCCACTGCTCCTGGAGAGTACCACTGGACCAGGCTCTGAGGCAGAAATACCTAAGGGTGCAGGTAGTGCAGGGGTAGCAAAGGCAGTGCTGCCAGGTTGGCTCCCAGATGTGCTGGGCATTGATGCTGGAGCTGGTGGAGCTAGGGCAGGCTGATTTGGTGGGGCTGGCCTACCCCATTGTATGATGGAGCATTTAGTTATGTGGTACCCATGGGTGACAGGGACACATGTTGGCAATACATAATAAAAAAATAATTATTAAAAATAAAATAAAAATAAAAAAGAGAGATAAGGGTTGGGGTAAGAGAAAAAAAAGAAATAAAATTAGTACCATAATATGTGACATACAATGCACTAATACAATTAAACAACTCTATTATCTTAAGTTTTACTTTACATTTAAGTCTACCTCCTAACAGATGCACACTATACTACAGATTACTGAAAGTAATCCTTGAAATGTGCATATATTGCACATATGCTTGTTCCACTTATATAGATTACAGTTTACAGCTGGGCATTTGTGCCACCTGTATAGAGTTTCTAATTTAATGTAACTATTATTGAAAAATAACAGTTTGTGGTATTTGAACCCACAACCTCTGTCTAAAGTCTCATAGTGGACTCTTGCAATTGGTCTGTGCTACAGACTAATGCAGGCATACTTGCTTTGACAGTTGGTATATGCATGCTCAAGTTAATACACCTCTATAAAATACCAAAAAAAGCTGTCTTTAACTTTTAATGCTACAATAACACTTCTCTTCTGTTGCACACATACCACTTGCTTCCCTCAGCCTCTCCAATCTAGTGTACCTGGACATTGAGCTCCTGATCTCTGGCAGCTGGGGAAAAAACAGAAGAGAACAGACCATTATGCATACCAGTCTTGCCTATATTCATCTTTCTAAGTCTTACAAGTACTCTCTTTAGTTGATACTTACACAGCTTTGGGATGTCTAATGTCCTAAATTCCTCCAGCCAACCACTGAGAGTATCCCTCGTCCTCCTCTGTAGGTCATTAAAATAATGCCTACATTGCTGCCCAGTGTGCAGGATACAAGGCACTGCATTCAGCCTGGGTTAAACTATTCCACACCTCATACTTGTACTGGGAGCCAGACTAGCCCCCCATGTAGAAGCCTTTAGCTGTGATGCTTTACTAGGAGTCCAGTAAATAGCCTGGACTCCTGAACACCACACTCCTGTGCCCTAAACCTGGGACCTTCCCCACTAATGCCAGCCATGTCTACCAGGAGACCTAGAGCAATGGAGACTGATGCTTTCCCGCTAATTCCAGTTATTACATTTACTGGGATTGAGAGAGCAAACCTGAGCAGCAAGTTTGCTCAATGGTAAGCAGAGAGCAGCAGTGCCAAGCAGTGAGGAATGAAATAATTGCAAACTGGAAGCTTAATCTTATCCCTCAAACATATAATTAATAGCCTAGCTATACACTAGCCAAAGTGTTATAAGTGACAGTGAATGTAATGGGAAGTGGAACAACAGTAGAAGTGTATGGAATATCCTCTATTTGAACCCAGGACCATGTGTATGGCAGTCCTACACTTACACCTGTTGCCACAAGAAAGTTGAAATAACAGTTGTCTATGTTTCAGTTCATTGCTATAGAATGCAATGCTACAACAGTAAAAAAGGTTGCACACACTATGCTAGAACCTAGGACCATTTGCACTCCAGCCCTATACTTACACCTGCTACCACATAGCTATTTATATGATATTCCCTAATTTGCTAATAATCCTTAAGTTCTCTCTGTTAACTGCCATGCAATGCTGCTTAGTTGGTTTGAGTGGTGCCCGATAGAGGTGATTAAATGTATCTGGTTTCTGTTTTTGGCTGTCTGGGTCCTATTTCCTTCCTAAGTGGTCCAGTTGTCCAGTTTATGCACTGATATGCTTTATGCAAATGAGATAAGCACAGCCAAACCCACCATTCTTTTCCCCTGGTTCCCTTGATTGAGCTAACTGCCACATTATGCAAACACTGGTACCCACAAAACAAAACAAAAAATATAAAAAAAAAAAATTAGAGACCAAAAAAAAAAAAAAAAAAAAGAAAAGAAAGGTGAAACTAGCTGAAATGAGGAACTGCAGTGTATGGCATGCACAATAAAAAATGTTAGGGCACATGAGATATTTCTATAGAGGTCTGGATTTGATCTTTCACTCCACTGAACCTTCAGAACACAGTAAGGGAGCCTTATCCCTCTGGGCCAAACAAACAGCTTTGCAGCAAGAAACTGAAATCATTCTGCATACAACCAACTGCATCATCTAGAGTAGTATAAAACCAAGCAACTGTTATTTGTACCTGTATTATATTTGGATGAAGTGCACTAAGTAATCACAACGAATTATGATTATTGTTTGCAAACATACAGCTCTGTCTTACCTCTCTGCGTTTGTTAGTCAGTCTTCTTTTATCTGACCAGTAATCTGAGACATGCAGTCTGTAAGCCATTCTTTATCATTGGCCTTAAAAAGTGTGAGGATATTAAATGGAAATAATGTCATATTCAGTTGCCAACAAATGAAGGGGAGGTTGAATGTTAATGAAGGGGACCTGTGAATTGTGTCCTGTTTACTTACATTTTCAGCCTTACATCTAACACTTTGTAAATCTTACCTAACACACCCACTGGATGTAGGGCAGTCTGCATTGCTATTGTGTTTTCCTTTTTCCTGCCAGTAATCATTAATAGTTGCAATCCATTAAAAACAAACACTGAGGGAGTGCCTGTACTATGTTTACATCTGTTACACGAAGCCAAGGATTTGGGATTCAGCAGTTCTAATGAGTTCACACCTCATTTGAATTTTCACCGGGCTGACAGCCCTCAATCTACACCAGTTGTGTAGCTAGGGAAACTGAAAGTAAGAGAACACAGAAGAGAGGTTATTACTTTGGGCTATATCTACACAGAGGATTATTGATTTTGAGAAAGTATGCTTGTATTTTGTCAGCCACATACTGCATATGCTGACATATAATTAAGAATAACCTGTTTAATAGTTTATATATATATATATATATATATATATATATATATATATATATATATATATTCTGATTAGCAAAGGCTTTTTACACTTTTATCTGTATGCATTAGTTAGAAGTGTACTGATGGCGTGGGCAAGTTTTTCAGGGAATTTCACAGGTATACATGATTGGCAGTACCTTAAGATGGAATATTCTGTGCTACATCTGTGCACATGTTTTAGGGACAGTTCATTTGATAACACTTTTAGCATTTCAAAGATGGTTTGCTAGCAAAATGTGTCATTTGCCTGTTCTTTTGGGAGTGGGGGAGCAAAGCTGCATTTCTGCTATAGTACAAACAAGTATATGTTGCTATTGTTACTCTGCTTTTTTACATTCAGCCTGAACATATAAGTCTAATAAGTCTATGCTGTTACATGTTAAGGTAATTTCTGTACAAATCTCCCACCTTTTACCTTCTTACACTTCCAAGTAACAACATGCAAGGATATGCCACCCATTCATATTATTATTCTCAGTTAGAGCGTCTTCTGTGTGGTGACATGTGTGAATGGGCATTCCTTTGTTGAAGGTTGTGCATTAGGCCCAGCAAGCCAGTACGTAAAAATGTACTGCCAATCATTAGCGGACCGGAGTTCTGCTGTGGCGACCCCTAACCGGGAAAAGCCGAAAGACACAAACAAACACTCCAGTTCAGAACTTACCTTGTAAATGCAGCATTTGCCACAGTTTTAGTTCAGGGCTGACTCTGTCTGGTGTAAGCAGTACACAACCATTACATAGGTAGATAAAGGTTGTAAGAGTTGTCTGGCATCAAAAACAAATCTCCTTCTATTCTATTAATACCCAAAGGATTCTCAACAAAGTTAGTCAGTTTCATGAATGGATAGCAAATCATACCCCAGATGTTATCTCAGTAACAGAAACCTGGCTTAAACCCCACAACCTAGATAATGATATCCTCCCGCGCTGGCTATAACATAATTCGCCTTGACAGTAAAAACAAAAAGGATGGGGGAGTTGCCATAGTCTATTTCAGCAATCTTACTATTTCACACATTACACATTCCATCCCATCTTTCTCCCCAGCAGAAACACTGGCAGTTAACCTTAAACTAAACAGCTACACTATAATCACTACAGTAGCCACCTACATTCCACCAGGGGAAAATATTCCACTACTAGAATACATTCTCTCTTATCTCTCCCTGAACATCCCAAATGAAGCAATCCTTCTTCGTGACATAAATATCAATTGGCTAACCCTAAATAACCCAGGATCCCCACACAATATTAATTTATATGGATTTACTCAGCTAATTACTAAGCCAACACATTTTAACAACACCCACACAACAAATACCATCATTGATTGGATACTTGTCTCAGCTCCATCCAAATATCCCAATCCTGAAACTCTTCCTGATTCCCTGAGAGAGCACTCACCCATAAAGGTGCTAAGATATACAAACCACCTCCCTAAACCACATAGATATATTACTAGACATAATCTCCAATTTCAACCCAGAAACATTTAACACTCTAATATCTAGAGTACACTGGGACTTCCTCACTCAGCTCCCCCTAGATGACGCTGTCATTGCCTTCAACTCTACTTTTCTGGATATCATAAACTCATTAGCCCCACCTCATAAAATTAGGACAAAACCTACAATATCTCCTTGGCTAACAAAAAACACAAGAACTCTCATGAAGACTAGAGATAAGTCCTGGAAAAAATGGCTATAAACAAAAGACCCAAATGATCTACAAAGATATAAAGAACAACGAAACCTGGCCAAAGGACTTTTCAATAAAGACAAAAGAGAATTCTATTATAACCCCCCCCACAACACTAAAATCTGACCCCAAAAAATTCTGGAATGCTATCAATCAAATACTTCATCCTGGAACCCCTACCTCACCCAACCCTACCCCAGAAAAACACCAGTAGAAGCTGCCAACACCTTCAATACTTACTTTGTAGAACCTATACCCAAACTCTTTAATTCAAATAGCTCCAATACAATGACCCCCATAAACCTAGCTTCCTCTTCAACAACTACTGATAGGATCCCATCTTACTTTCTTCATATAGCTGCCCACTCACTTGCCTATCCTATCTCTATCATCATTAACTGCTCAATCACAGAATCCAAAGTACCCTCCATCTGGAAACAGTTTTATACCCTACCTATCCACAAAGGAGGTAACTCCACTGAAATCTCCAACTTTAGACCTATTACCATCCTCTCCCCTCTGTCAAACGTTCTTGAAAAATGCATACATACTCAAGTCATGGATCATCTCTCTCAAGAAAACCTACTTACTCCTACACAACATGGTTTTTGACCAAAGCATAGCACCTATACTGCACTTCTATCCTTTCTCAATACTATTTCCCTGTCCAGAGATTACCAAAAACTTATCTCCTGTCTCTTTCTTGATTTCTCAAAGTCTTTTGATACTGTTTCCCACTCTCTATTATTAAACAAACTGTCTGACCTCAACTTCTCCCCTGATACAGTGACATGGTTTGAAAGCTATCTAAATGATAGATACCAGTCTGTAAAATGGGACACTGCTTTATCTACTCCCTTCCAATACAAATGAGTGTCCCTCAAGGATCCATTTTAGGGCCACTACTTTTCAACATCTTCACAAACTTGTTCTATACCTCCTGCCCACTCTCCTCTATTATACAATATGCCAATGACTCTACAGTCATAACAATAGCTAACCCTCACTCCGAACTCTTAACAACTACCCAGTCATCCTTTAACTCAGTAGAAACATGGCTCTCAAACAACCAACTCATCCTCAACCCTAAAAAAAACAAAACTCCTACTCTTCCTCCCTAAAACAGCCAACCACATAAAGACCTCTTTAACTATCCAGTCACTCAACAAGACTCCTATTGTAGTTGAACCTAGCTCAAAACTCCTTGGTATCACAATCGATGATCAACTAAAATTCGAGCTCAACATAAATAATTGTATCAGGAAAACTCACCTTAAATTAGGTCTACTATATAGAAATAAAAGAAGTTCTCACTCAGAAAGCTAGAATAGCCCTCACTCATGCCTCCCATCTTCCCTGCTTAACATATTGGTCGCAAATCCTTACTAACCTTAACTCCTCTCTCCTCACTAGACTTGAGACTACATACCACAAAGTAGCTAGATTTGCAACTCAACAGTCCTACAGATCTCACCACTGTCTCTCTCTAAGATATTTAAACTGGATTGAATTGCCCATGGCACCTCCTTCTTCTCTCTCAGCTCCAAACCATACACTCAATTCTTTACCAGCCATCTTTCTGTCCAGCCTTACACTCTATCATCTCCCACTATGCTCCTTCAAGAAACCTCTGTAGCTCTTCCCAAGACCTCTTAAAAATCTATAAGCCCAAATCTAAACCAGGATGTAACTTATACAGCTACCACCCCTCTATTGAATGGAACAAACTTCTCCTCGAAATTCGAACACACACACATCCCAAACAATTCAAACTAACTCTAAAAGAATATTTCAACAGAAAATGGATCTGCCAATGCTCAAACCCTCCTTGATAATGCTATACTTTCACTTACCTAATCAATGTACTCCTCTCTCTTATACTTGTACTGTATCCTGATTAATTGTAAAAATACAAACAAAACAAAACAATTATTTTACCCCTATGTTGCTTTTTATACTAACAACTACTGGTCAACAAATGTAAAATAAATAAATACATAAATGTTACTATATGTATGTGTGTGTGTAGGAGGAAGGTTTTAGGCCTTTAGGTTGGTGAGTGAATGTGCTATGCATTGTCTCTTAGCCAATGCAAGGGCATATTGAGCACACCTACATCCACTTATGTCCACATACATTCACAGCAGCCGGTGATTCTCCCTCTGACTCCTCATCTGCATGTGGCTGTGGTGACCTTGGCATTTGTGGTAGAATGTGTGCTCCTTCCACTTGATGATCCTGCTGAAACTGTTTTTTCAGGATGATGTTGTGTAGCATGGCACATACTGTGAATATTTCAGTACATGTCCATGGATTGTACTGCAGGGCTCCCACAGATGTTTCTAGGCACCAGAACCGTGACTTCAGCAGCCCAAACACATGCTGTATGATATTTCTGGTTTGAGTGTGTGCCTCATTATGGTGTTCTTCATTGGATGTGTGTGTGCATTTCCTGCATCCCCCAGTAAATGGCCCTGTGGGATATCCCCCCAGTGAACATCTGGTACAGTTGGGAAGTGTGCCAGATATGTGAGGTGTGGTAACTGCCAGGATTACCAGAACACATTCAAGATGATTCCATTGGCATTACACATGATTTGGCAGTTAATAGAGTCATTGCCCTTTCTATTTATGTAGAGCCTACCATGTTCTCTGGGTGGTGCCTTGATTTCTATATGTGTGCAATCTATGGCACCCAGTACTTCAGGGTAGTGTGCCACACTGTAGAACTCCTGCATATTTCTATCCCTCTCCTCAGGAGTATGGAGAAAATATATGTGGTCACTGGCATACTGGAGCATAGCAT
Source organism: Protopterus annectens (assembly GCF_019279795.1). Taxonomy (NCBI): domain Eukaryota; kingdom Metazoa; phylum Chordata; order Ceratodontiformes; family Protopteridae; genus Protopterus; species Protopterus annectens. The sequence continues at coordinate 1,598,096,091 of NC_056732.1, forward strand.
TCAGAAAGTAATGGAGGATCCTGGATGCTGATGCTTGTGACACCCCCAGCAATGTCCCCTGTTGGTCTCTGAAAGGTATCTGTAGCTAAGATTCTAAGTGCTACACATACCTTTGTCTCCACTGGGATAGGTTCCCCTCGGTTGGCCCTAGCTCTGAGTTGAGGATGATAGAGGTTGCAGAGTTTCTGCACTGTGTCCCTATCCACCTCATAGTGCTGTACAATTTCCACATCATGTAGGTTGTGAAAAGTTAAATGGGGCCTGAAAATTCCTCTCCTTCTTGGTCTAGGTCTATTGGCAGCAGTAGCAGCAGCAGCATAGGCTTCAGCCTGTTGCACATACAAATGAATTAAAGCAGCAGCAGCCCCTAATATTCTTTCCATGTAGACTTCTTCCCTTGGCTATATTCCAATAGGTTTTGGAATATGGCAAAAAACAAACTGAAGAAATACAGGTGAAAGACAAATGGAAGGCTGAAGGAAACAAACTGCTGTAGATAAAATCCACAAGAACTTTAATCCAGAAGTCTTTTAAAATAAAAACTTGTTTAAACCAATGAAAGATAAGCAATAGCATTTTCTTTCAAAAAATACATGGACTTCATCAGATAACAATGTTGAAAGTACACACTCATTTTAAAGATTTTGTTAACCACACCATATGTTCAGATTTTGCATTTTGGAACAAATGCCTTCTAATAGCAATGAAAGTCCATGGACCTTATTACTTAAAAAAATGTGAATTGTATTGGCAGCTGTGTTTGAATGCTAATAATTGGCCTGGACTCCATGAACATGTTTCAATATCAGGTTTGCTTAAGTTAAAAACACTGGAAAGATGAGCCCTAAATATAAGGAATGCCATACATACTTTTGCCTTTATTTTTCTCTTTTATGGGGAATGCATTCTGTTTCTATTTTCTATATTTTATTCTTTGTTACAATTTTTGTAAATACTATTGACTCAGTGCTATGTACTGTTTATTTCTTTTCAGTGGCTGCTTTAAGATGATGTTTCAGTTCCTGGAGGTTTGGAGGTCATGTGATTGAACACAAAAGCTTTAAAATGAGTGTGTACTTCCAGCATTGTTATCTGATGAAGTTCATGTACTTTTTGAATGAAGGTGCTTATTTTTCATTGTTTTAAATACATTTTTATTTGAAAAGGCTTCTGGATTAAAGTTATTGTGGAGTTTATCTCCAGAAGTTTGTTTCCTTGGGCCTTCCATTTGTGTTTCAGCGGGTTTTTGGAATTTGCAAGGAAAACATGCTCCAGGGATCTAAACCTTGTCATCACAATAAACAAAACATGCTGGAGGGATATGTTCCTGACCCAGAGACTCCACAGACTCTGGAACAAACTGCCCATACATGTCAAGCAGAGCGCCTCTTTGGCCCTCTTCAAAAGGAACCTTGATGACTGGATGGGAGAAAGGAAATTCACCCCGGGGATCACGTTAGTCACCCTGCTAGACAGGGGTCCAGGGAAGTAAATAGTGTGGGATGAAATAGCCAGGGAATTGTTATGGCTAGGCTTGTATAGGCCCTAGGGCCGATAGCCTAGTACCAACCTATGAACCTACACAGTCTACAAGGTTGCTTTATAGCTTGTTGAATAGCTCCACAATACTGAATTCGCTGATTAGTGTGCACAATTATGTTACCCATAATTTTTGATATATTTCTACTTCTGTAACTGTACTGGAAAGCTCTACTGAAAACAAAAATATTATGCATTATATAATTTAATAAAAACAGAACCCAAAACCACCATGAACAGTTGGAATAAGGACACAAGTAATTTTAGTGCTTTCATTCTTTTACTTATAGAACTTCTTCAGAATAAAATAGTACACACTTCACAAACACTTAAATATCTTACTTCATGACATCACTAAACAATAAAAAAAGTCAATTAATTAAAACTTTCATTAACACATATTAATGTAAAAAACACTTCATACCACAAAAACATTGTCTGGGATTCGATAAAGGAAAATCACTGTGTAGAATAGTGTAGCAGCTTCTGCACGGAATATAGCCGCCGAGCGATCCAGTAAACAAGGCTGGGGGCATGCACAAGCCTGCCAGCACTATTCTGACATAGACACCACTGAATAATGCTAATTACCTCATTTGCTGGTGAAAACCATGCAAATGAGGTGAATTAGCGATTTAGTAAGCAGGTAGGCATCTGTGTCAGAGTAGTGTCCGTTGTAGAAATGTATTTGGTTACTACCCATGTACATTTCTACAAAAATCAAAATGGGGACATGACAGCTCAAAGTAAAGCATGTATTATGACTATTAGGCATGCCAATGGCCAAAATATGGCCATTGGCATGAAAAACAGTTGTGAAATTATGAAAATCAAAGTTTTTTTTGGTCAATTTTGGCCATTTAAGCGAAGCTCAGAGGTGAGCAAACGAGATCATGCAGAAAATACGAAAAAAATGTAAAAAGATAATTTTAAGTGAAAGCTGAATGTTGCCATTATAGTGGGAAGCATGCAGAACCAAAACAATAACAGGCAACACTGGTTGCTAAGGAGTTAGGCTCTGGTGTAGTGGTGTAACAAGGGACTAAGGCAGTGGGGTATGCAAATGAGCTAAATTTATTGAATAGTAAAATGGGAGACTGTGTCCGCCTGCACCTAACCGTGTAGGAGCTATAATGCTGCAGTGCAAGCAGGAGAAACAGCTGACATGAAAAGGGTGTGTGTCATGCTTGGTGCAAGCACATTGGATTTCCACTGCCTCTATTTGTGCTCAGCTAAGCACAGCTAAGCAAGGGGGTGTGTCTGAGCTAGTTCATGAAATGCTAAGCATGTTCGCATCCCTGGGAGGATCCTTGCTGCTCAAAACAGTTTACTATAGCTGCAGAGATTTGAGCAGCATACCGCTGGGCTTCAATACAAGGAAATAAAAACAACAGGAACCAGCAGAAGTGTTTGCATTTGAGCAGCAGGTTTGCACAGCGCACCGTGGGCCTTAGAAGGGGTGGAAATGGGAAGAGAAAAAAAGGGGAAATAGCAGAATAAAGGCACTCAAGTACAAGTAATATAACTGGCAGGTGGACTGTATCATAGTCAGCCAATCTCACAGGCAGCATCTGAAGCACAACAGTATAAACTATGCAAACATCTTTCAGTCTGTTTTTTTTTCCCACAAACTCTGCACTATTGGTGTACACACTCGGGAATTTTAACTAACAAAATGTTAGGGGCTGCTGTCGCTTTGATACATCAGTATGTGCTAGAGGCTGAGGGCGGTGAGGAGGATAATGCTGACAACCATCCCAGACTGAGGAGGAGGAGAAGAGTGATCAGACCCAGGGTAACCTACCAGGGGCTACATGATCTGGAGATACTAGAATGCTACAGGGTGGGCAGGTACTTACTTCAGCAAATCTGTGAGCTGTGCCAGCCTCATCTCAGACCAAGAGCCAAGAGAGGGGAACCCATCCCAGTTGAAACCAGGGTATGTGTAGCCTTAACAATATTAGCTACAGGTACCTTCCAAAGACCTAATGGGGACATGATGGGGTCTCACAGGCATCTGCATCCAGGGTACTCCACCAGTTCCTGGATGTCATGCAAACACATGCTGGTGAGCACATATATTCCCCCAGCATCCATGAGGAAAGGACGAGCAATATGCATCTCTTCTACCATGTAGCAGATTACCCAGAGGTACTAGGTGCCATAGACTGCACACACATTCACATTAAGGCACCACCTGGTGAAGAGGGTAAAGCCTATGTCAACCACAAGGGCTATCACTCCATCAGTTGCCAGGCCATATCATGAATCTGTGTGCTGGCAGCCCTGGTAGTTATATCTGACATGCCTCACAGCTGTACCAGGCATTTGCCAGGGGGGACATCCCGTATGGCCATCTGGTGGGGAATGCTGGCTACGCACTGCAGCAGTGGATGATGACACCCATCAGAAATGCACACACACACACACACACACACACACACACACACACACACACACACACACACACACACACACACACACACACACGCACACACGCACACACACACACACACACACACACACGCACACAGAAACACACTGAAGAATGCCATAATGAGGCACATGCACAAACCAGGAACATTATAGAGTGTGTGTTTGGGATGCTCAAGTCATGGTTTCGCTGCCTTGACATATCTGGTGGAGCCCTGCAGTACTTTCCAGCTACATGTGCACACATGGTCATAGTATGTGCCATGCTACACAATATGATCCTGCAGAAACAACTGTGACAGGAACATCACAAGGAAGGCCCACACAGCCCTCCATCATTGCCAAGGCCCCCGGAGGCACAGGAGTACTTGGAGGAGGAATCCCCTGAGCCTACTTCTGCAGGCAGATGGAGGCATGCCAAGTATGCCCAGGTCTTAGCAAAGAGGCAAAGCATAGCACACACACTGACACTGTAGTGACCCAGGGACTGACACCTCTCTCTGAGTTGCACAAACAGTAAAATGGATGCCACACACATCACACTACCTGTATATTACCATGTATAGGCTGTGTACTGTGTGCATCCAACAGAGCCAGCCCTCAAGCACCAGCCTCACAACTGCCACAGGCACAAGGTAAGTTAGTCTTCCTAACAATAAATGAATAGAATAATATGTTTTGGTAGCATAGATATGGTATCACTGCATGCATGCAAGAGAATGGAGTGGCCTATCAGGATAGCAGCAGACAACTGACAGCTATGTGGGACAACAGGAAATGTCTGCCCAATACTGGCTTCCCCAGAGAATGCAGTAGTCCCTTAGGTGACAAATCTCACTGCAGTTTATGTGGGGGGGCTAACAAACTGGGGGTCATAGGTCACATGCATGGATGTCAATGTGGGGGTCCCATACTCACCCCTCAGCCTCACCCAGCAAGTCAGCCGTAGGAAACTATAAAGAAATGTCTGGCAAAAGCCCACAAATGGGAACAATGATGAAATATGCCCATACAAACTTGCACAGCGATATCACAGCATGTCTTGCAGTTGCAGTAAGGCTCTGAAGGGTAAGAAGTCCGAAACTCAAATGTCTGCCATTATGATCTAACTTGTGGTCTTTAGTGATATGCCTGCAGTCTCCAAGACACAATACTATGCTAAATGGAACCAAAATGTAAAGGGAACATCAACACAGCCCGTGCAAATGTGGACAGTTGACAGGTGTGCCCTCCCCTCACACACACCCATGTTCCCATACAAATGCAGTAACATTCATATTTTTAGGGTATAAGCAGCAGAGCACACATTCCCAGGGCTGTCCTAATCAACTTGATAACTTATTACATGTCCAAAATATGCAGGGCTCAATGAGCTATGTATATGTGTGGTCAGTACTGTCAGTATGTGGCCTTTACTTGCTCTTGACTGTCGCTTCTTAGTGGCCTAGGTACAGTACTGTGGTTGACAGGGTCCATGATCCAAGAACTGCAGTGCAAACTATTCTGCATGTCAAATGCAGCTAAGGTAGGAGTTGTACACACTGTTCAGAACTCAATATCTATTACTGCAGGAAAACTTAACAGGTCAGGGACAGGGGGCCACACATATGGACAGTACAGAGCTCAGAGTAACCTACACAGTGCCTAGCATACCCCTCAACTATATGGACATTTAGCAGAATGTCCAGAGGTTTGCATCATATTCATGGTCTCTTTACCATGAAATCGTGGTTGGCTGGCAAAGCATTGGCAAATCACAAAAGACTAAAGTCAGAAAATAATGACAGACTGTAGTTTCAGATTTCATACCCTTTAGTAAAATGCATGCTAATGCAAAACCTGTTATTGTATCACCTTTCTAGGTTTTCAAGGCCAATACTTAACAATGGTCCCTATATGTAGGCCTTTGTCCCCAAATTACTTATGGCTTTGTCCAGATGTCTGGCTCTAAATAGTCGGTAGGCATGGTGCCTAGTAGGTCAGCAGGTACCTGAAGGTCAGTGTACTGTCAGGTCATAAAAGGCTGTCAACTTATTGTGTCAGCACTGATAACATGTCACTGGCCAGCATCCATACCCCTGGAATGACAGGTTGTCACAGAAGGAGCACAAGTATGCCTTGTATATCTGTTCTGCTTGCCCTAAGATTGCATTTGCCTGCCAACTATTTGCAAAACAAAAAGGGACTTGTCAAAACATCAATGGCAGACAGTGGGGAAACAGATGTCATACCCATAAGAGAAAGCATGCAAATACCAAACTGATCTGTCTATGTGTGGCAGAACAGTATTAACACCCTGTACCCATGTGTGTGTGCCTTTGTATGACTGTCATATATGGGCCTGTCCAGATATCAGTCTCTGACAGTTTGACAGCTAGGCCAACATGTAGCCTCATAATAACATATAGGAACACAAACCATCTAAGGACCACAGCAAATGCAGTGGTGCAATGATGGATAACCTGCTAAATAGGTACACTCAGAGGTTTGAAGTCCACAACCTTGTGTGTGATGTAACGGCATTAACCCCACTCACATCAGGAGTACAAATACATAACAGCAGCCACTATGGCAAAAGCCTGTGACTGGACTACAGAAGGACAAAGAGACACACATAAGAGGAAGGGGAACCACTGACCAGGCAAATGGAGAATGTGCACACCAGAACAAATTGTGCAGTAACATAGGTGCCATGCAGTGTATGGCGTTAGTAAACATTACCTGCAAATACACAAC